>NC_057831.1:3333333-3636363 GCF_910594005.1 Cervus elaphus | reverse complement strand
GTTCAAACGCTAGTAGTATTACAGATTGAAGTGTGTGGTGATGGAGGAAGGAACCTCCCCCAAGATGTCAATGTCTTAATCCTTGAAACCTATGTATGTGTTATCTTACAAGACAGAAGGACTGCAAATGAGGTTATGGATCTTGCCATGGCAAAATATACTGGATTATACAGGTGAGCTCAAGATAATTTCAAGTGTCCTTATAAGAGAGAGGCAGGAGTGTCAGAATGCGAGAAGGACATGCGACAATAGAAGCAGAGGTCAGAGAGAAAGATACCTGAAGATGCCATGATGCTGACTTTGAAGATGGAAAAAGGGTCCATAATCCACGGAGCATAGTTACCTCTAAAAGCTAAAAAAGATAAAGAAAATAATTCTCCTTTAAAGCCTCTATAAGGAATGCAGCCCTTCCAGCACTTTGATTTTAGGACTTTTGAACTGCAGAGCTGTCAGACAGTAAACTTGTGTTGTTTTAAGCTGATAGGTTTTATGCTGTTTATTATAACTAGCAATAGATAACTAATTCAAAGTGGATGGCAAGTTGGATTAGGAAGTCAGCAATGCAAGTGATGAGAACTGGGTGTATTCATCATAGAACTTAAAGTGAGAATCAAATATGATTTGTTAGTTGATTCTGTAAGTTATGAGAGTCAAAGAAAACTCCAAGAGTTAGAGACTGAGCAATTGGAAAATTAAACCTATTATTTTCTGATATATAATTGATTTGGAAAGAAAGAGTAGAGATAAGGAAATGAGTTTAAAGTTATGTTAAAGTTGAAGTGTCTATTAGGCGTCCAAATGGAAAAGTTGAATTTGCAGAGGGAATCAATCAGGTGTTTGGTGTGAGGTACATACATATTTGGAGGTTCCCAGTATCTAAAGCCTCTAAGGGTGAATTAGATCATCCACTGAGTAGATAAAAAATAGAATGTGCCATGGATAGTTTACAGATACTAGATACTAGATAGTACTAGATAGTTTACAGATCAGTAATATAAAAAGGAACCACTGAAGTAGAGAAAAATACTCCTTCTGAGCAGAAGAAAAAGAGAGTGTTGGATCCTGAAAGTCAAGTAAAGAAAATAAATAAAAGGAGCTATTAAATGTATCCTATGGTGCTGATAAGTCATGAAAGATGAAAAGTTAATGGCAACTTGGGCGAGCTATTTAAGTCACTTGATGAGAATAAACTCCTAAATAGACTGAAATGAGAGAACATTGGATAATATAAATTAACAGTATAGGCAACTTTTTAATAACACTTTCTGAAAGACAAAACAGAGAAACAAGGTAGTTGAATGGAAAGGCAGATTTTCTTTTTCAAGTTAAGATCTATTAAATAATGATTTTACGCTGAAGAGAATGATTTAGTAGAAAACTGTTGAAGGGATGCGCTTGAATGAAAGAGTGGACGTGGCTTCATCAAAATGTGGAGAAACCTGACTTACAAATGAGGAAGGCAGAACATATGTGCTCAGATTTGATGCTTTTAGCCAGTGGATATCCTTAAACTGACTTTTATTTCCCTAGTTTTATTGATCTATAATTGACATCTACCTATAACATAGCTTAAACTATACAACATAATGATTCAGTATATGCATATATTGCAAAACAATTACCACAATGTTTCATTAACATTCATCATGTTACATATACTTTTTTCCTTGTGATAAGAACTTCTAAGATTTACTCTCTTAACAACTTCCAAATTGTATAGTACAGTGTTGTTAGCTACACTCATTATATTGTATATTACATCCTCTGATCTTATCTTACAACTGGAAGTCTGTAGCTTTTGATCTCCTTATGCAATTTCCCCACTTCCCACACTCTGCCTCTGGCAACCACCAATCTGTTCTCTGTTTCTATGAGTTAGTGTTTCTCATTTGGTTTGATTTACTTTATTTTATAAGTGGGGTAGAGTAGCAAGATCAACAGCTGAATCAGAAACAAGTCCTGGATGCCTGAAGAAAGAGAAGGAATATAATAGTGAGGTAGCAGAATATTAGGCTACAAAATGCAATGATTATTTGGCAGACGCACTCTGGGTATATTTGGATGAAGACACAGTTGGGATTCTGCCAGGTTAAAATGAAGGAGAGAGAGAAAATTCAGATTACTGTGGGTTCATGGAAGGCTTCACAAAATGGAGTTATAATATGTATGGCTAGTAGCATCTAATCTCAATAATTAGAGAAATTGAGGACATGAGGAAGTGGAGATTGAGAATAGTGGTAAGGTCAATGAATTGGAGTCCCTAGGTGGATTAATAATTTTTGGAGTTTGCTCAGTAGGAGTTATGAGCTGGAAAAATAAGAGGAAACCGGCAGATGGAGCATGACAACCTGAAGACTGCATTATGGAGGAAGTACTGTTACCATTGATGATGATATTCAGATGTGATCAGAGGTATAGGTAGCTGAGGTAGTGGCAGAATGGCACGGAAGAAGAGGAGCTGAACAACCAACACATTGCTTTGTGGATAGTGAAATCCTCAAGAATTATGACAGCAAAAATCTGAGGTCAAAGCTTCAAAGACTGTGACATTTTTCAGAGAATAATTGAGAAAAGCCTGGATTCATTAAAGTGAAGCCAAAAAAGAGCTACTACACCTCCAGATCGAGTGATGTGGGGAGGCAAAGCCGTGTCAGTGAGCCTCAGAGGGAGCAGTGTCTCCAGAATGAAAGTTCTCACAAGAAAGTGAGCAGAACTTCGGGAAAGATGTGAGTGATGGAGTGTGCCGATGGAGGGCCTGAAGTCCAGAGAACACAGTGAAAGCTTAGAGGTGGAAAACAGAGTTGGGTTGGAAAACACAAGGAACTTCAGGGGGGTCAGCTTCCACATAGAAAGAGAGAGACTTGGCTTGCCATACTGACCTAGATAAATAGGGGTAGAATGCACAGTGGGAGTCTCTTAAGCAGGTTATGGTGATAATCTTCCCCTGTGGATTTTTTAAATTGTTGCCATAATCACAAAAAACTAAATCACTATTATGAAGAATGAGAATGTTAGTGTTGGAAGAAAATTTAATTGCATTGAAACTAGAAATTATGTGCAAATGGCCATGAATAACTAGTGCTATTAATTAATTTTCAATTGAAAAATAGTGTTTTCAAGTTTCATTAAAAATTATAATTGTCTAAAGGTTTCCAACTAAGAACTGATATTTACTACATTCAATTGTATCTAATGATCCAGATTAGGCCCATAGCCTTAATAACATTTTAGTATGCAATTATTAAATTTATTTAAAATCAGATTATATTTATTCTAAATAAATGCTATTAAGTGACTTTCTAAATAAGCTCAATTGAATTATTAATTAACTGATGTAGTATTTCATGCTTTAGTGATAATTTTTATTTACTGTTAGAATCAAGGACTTCTTAATGTTTGGGCTCATTTTATTCAGTTACAGTAATACCTTGGAATTGAATAAATGCTTGAAATTCCAATCTAGATTAAGAAGAGAACTCATAATAGAGCTGAGTCATTGGTGTAACAATAACAACAGTGAAAACTGCTAACATCTCAAAAATACGTTCTGTGTGGAATTGTCTCCAGAACTTAACACAAAAGAGAAGCCATTGAATTGCTAGTAAGTGGCAGTACTATTCTGACAGAAAGAATCGCCTGCTTGTTCCCTTATGGACCCACTTCACTAAGGGCCAAACATATGCCATTTGCCTATTTACTTCTTGCAAGTGTGCTTTCTAGTGGATTTCTCAACACTGTGCGAAAATTCTACCCTAAATAACTTCCAAATTTCTAAGGTATTTTCTGGATTTTGTTTCAAAGTAATTTGTGAAAGAAGTTTTGATATTCCCAGGGGAAAAAAAAAATATCAGAGAATGCTGTCAAAAGTATTGACAGTATTGAATTTGAATACTGTCAATAGTGGTTTCTAAAAGGCATGTACACTTAATCTGAGGATGGAGGCAACCTCAGTTAATGAATATATTTGAACAGGAAAGTCAAGCTGTGATGATCCCCTTTTACATTTCCAGCATTTCTTTGTAAAACCTAACAACACTTCCAAAATGAGTGCCACTCTGCTGCAACCATATCTATTTTGCCCTAACAGTTGTCAATCAACATTTGAACAAGAAAACTTAAACTAATAGAATATTTATGATTTAATTGTTTCAGGAACTATTTTTCCCCCCCTCAGAGGGAAATAAAAAACAGAACAAAACACCAAACAAATAAATGAAAAACTGTGAACTACCTCTATGCTTCCAGAATACAAAGGAATGAATCTTTAAATACAGAATTTTCAAAATTTGTATGTGGACTACCTAATAATATACCATTTATGGTACTAAGTAAGGTGTTTCTTGATTTTCTGAATCTTTGTGTCTTTTTCAGTATGAGAAGCTCATCTAAATCATCCACTCTCATTTACATATCATTGAAGAGATAATGGAATTTTTTAAATTCTAGAAATTTGAATCCTGTAAATAGACGTCTTTAGGCATGGAATTTTCTCACCTAAAACTCTCACTAGATGACACTGTTTTATCACCAAGAAGTGCTTCCAGTTGCATGTACACTAGACTGCCAAAGCTTTTCCTTCCTTTCTAATAGAGGACCTGCATTTTAAAAGATTTTATCTTTATAGGTTTCAGACTGTACCAGTCTTAAATGAAAAATATTAGTCTTTACAATTTGAAAGAATCTTTTTGGATATATTTGTTTGCTTGCTTGTGAGATATGAAAATTTTTGTGCCTGTAAGCTTTCTTGTAAGAAAAATTTAAGTCATTTTATTTGCATATACTCATAAAAAAAGCATCCACTCTCTTATAAGACATGATGAAGATGGCAATGCACCAATGGTCTGGCCAAAGTTTATAGATGTCAGCTTTCTCTTCTCTTACTCCTCACCTTTCCCCTAAATCTTTTTACAATGTGTCTTCTAATATATCTTCTTCACTATGAGTTAACCCTCTAAAATTTTAAACTCTTTCATAGATAAATACTCTATATCCTGGCCTGAACTAGACTCTAACATGACTACTTTTTCTGTACCCTTTTAAAGCCAAAGCTATTTTTTTCTCATGTGTTCTGTACCTTAGACTCAGGATATGGAATCAATGTCTTCTTGTTCAGACTATTTCCTCCTTCTTTATATATATATATATATATATATATAAACAAATTGTTTGAAACTCAGATTACTCTCTACCTTAACTTGTTATTAAAAAAAAACAAACAGAGATTTCCTGTTTACCAGATTTATAAAGATACAGCCTACCTGGCTTTCAGTATCCAACTTCATAACATTTGTCTTTATCTTAGATTATTTCAAAACTTATCTGACATCCTGGCTTTTCTTTGGCATAAGCTCTACTGACCTCTCTCTGCACCACCAGTGTTTTTCTCTTTGTATCACGTCCTAAGAGTTGCCAGAAATTCTCTCAACAATCAAATATTAAATCAGAAATCCTAATCCCCACCAACAATCTTTCCAGATAACTTACCTTTAGAACATCTCTGACTTTAGGGTGGTCTCAGCCTGCTGCTGCTTGAAGCAAGGTTTTCAGCAAGGTTTCAGCAAGGTCAGAGACTGAGGTCACCGCAGTGAGAGTCAAATACTACCCAATAGACTAGTGGTCAGTGACAAGTCCCTGGCTCTTCAGCTTCACAGAAAAGAATTCCCACAAAGACAGAAAGAAATAAGGTGTTTATTAGGGTAAAAAGAGTACAGTATGTATGGATAGACACATGGGTGGACTCAGAGAGAAAGGCATGCCCTCGTGATATTTTAAATCACTTATATGGGACATTTGTTCTGGATTTCTTTTGACCAGTCAATCACTTTGATTTGCCTGGTTCTGAGTCTGCATTTGATATATCTCAGGATCCTCCCATGCATATGCACACAAACTTTCAATCTAGATAGATTTCACTGAAGAGGCCTATGGGAGTTGACATCACTTACTATGGGGTGGTACCCCTCCCCTTTTGATCTCCAAGGAATTTTCCAGTTGGGACGGCTTCCTTGGCTTCGAGAATGAGAAATATGTGGTCTCTAATCTTTGGTCTGGGCAGGGACTAGGTTCTTGCTTCAATTATACTGCTATTGATATTTTGGACTTTCTGTCCACAGGGAGTAAACTCAAGTTGTTTTTCCCTAGAAGATAAGGGGTCCATCTTACCTCCTGCCTCATATCCATTGTTACATAGAATTATCCTCCTGTGTCCTTCACTTCTTTTCTCCTTATATCATCTCAACATTTTCCTACATTTCCTCATTCTTTACACAGTTTTTGAGGTTTATCAATAATTGCAAACAGTACCTATTCCCCTCTTTGTCTCATCTATTACTACAGAGAAAGTGTCTTTCTCTAAGATAAAAATTTCAATATAGTATTTCCATTCTGCTCCTAAGAACTTCTCTATCAGCAATATAACTTCGCTCTCCAGCCCTTTACTTGCTTGTTTCTACTGTATCTTTTCCATCAGGATTTAAATGATAAAAGTATCTTTAAATTTTAGATTTTGTGTACTCATGCATTTTGCAAAATTAATGCCCCAAAGAGTATAAAGCATACATTTCTCATAAATAGGAATATATATGCTCTTTATAAGAATAAAGAGGATAAAAAACTTGGCAACTTTTATCTAGATTAAAAAAAAAAAAAGTAGAACATTGGAGATTAGCAAGCTTCAGAGAAACTTCAACACAGAGTGAAATAAGGCATTGGAGTACAGACAAAAATAGTCACATACTGATAGGAAGTTGAAACTTGGAAGAATGGACTAACACTGGTGATTTTACTGTCTTTCACTAGTTTTAGCCTGTGGCTTGCCCCAGTCTGTCTCATGTAGGGTCGCTAAAATTCTAATGGAAAATCTGCAAGCTTATTGGCTTAAAGATTAGAGGACAGAGTTTGAAGAATCTACAAATCAACATAAATTGAAGCAAAAAGTCTTTAAAAGCTCAGAGAAAGCAAGAGAGGCACAGGGCCAAACTCTTTTGTATAAGTGAAAGTGAAAGTGAAAGTGGCTCAGTCCTGTCCGACTCTTTGCGACCCCGGTGAAGCCCCAAAAATATTGGAGTGGGTTGCTTATCCCTTCTCCAGTGGATCTTCCCGACCCAGGAATCAAACCGGGGTCTTCTGCATTGCAAGCAGATTCTTTACCGATTAAGCTACTGGAGAAGTCCAATAATGTAACCCCTGGACTGTAGCCTGCCGAGCTCCTCTTCCAAGCCAGAATACTGGAGTGGGTAGCCGTTCCCTTCTCCAGCGGATCTTCCCAACCCAGGGATCTAACCCAGGTCTCCCACATTGCAAGCGGATACTTTACTGTCTGAGCCAAATTCCCTGGCTGACTCTAACCACACATTTACAGGTTAAGCGCCAAAAAGCTAAACTTAAACAAAGGGAATTAAATTTCTAGCTGCTATCTGCTAACGGGGAGACAGAATTTTCAGCTTGGGTCTCTAGAGGTACAGAACAGATTGTAGTATGGAGTCGACACATTATCTCAATGCCTAGTATGCAATCCAAAGAAACTGTAATTAATTTTCAAGAAAAACAGACAATCAATGGCAGTGGCCCTAAACAACACACATGTTGAAATTATCAGACGAGAAATTTAAAGCAACTTTTATAACTATTCTCAAGTACATGAAGGTAAACATAAACATCTCATCAGAGACATAAAAATCTATAAAACAATGGAAGTTCCAAGACTAAAAAATGCATTTACTCATAAGATTAAATTTTAAGAAACATAATTTTAATGTGGATGAAATATAATTTTAATTGTCTATCATTACTGTACTTTTTACAAGAAATAATTTATTGAAATTAATATTATAGTCGGTAAAAAAAAATTGAAAGACTCCAATTTAAATGTTAGATTAAATAGATTATGCCCACATTTATTTTTCACTTCTTTTTTAAAAAGATACATATATATCTTTTATATATATATATATATATATATATATATATATATATGTATATGTATATGTATATACACACACCCAGGAGAATAAGAGAAATGTATATAGCTCTCACTCTGAAAGTTGTAAAACAAATGGAGGTATAGAATTGCACCTACTTGAGAAGACTTGAAGAAGTCAAATATTAAGCCAACAGTAGAAATAGCTGATAAATGCTCTTGTGTTTTTACAGTTTCTTTGGACAGTTCAGGCATTGGAAGCACATAATTTCTCTGAAAGTGAAATTGAGAAGGTGATGAAAAGAAGGATTGGATCAAAGCTATTCATTACATTTCCAGGTCTCTTCCTTACCCTCAGAGGAATATGAAGATTTATCTTCACTGAATATAAAAGAAAGGAGTGGCTGGCTTGGGGAGCCAGGCACAGATGAGAACCTTAGTATCATGCCAGAAACAGAGGAGTAAGTGATTTTATGTATAAATGAATCACCAAGACTTCAAGATACTTCTGGAAACTAGATGGGAACACTAGTAGGTCAACATTTTCCCTTTAAACACTGAACAGAGGTGACAGTCTAAACAAAAAGAAATTAAAATAAATAAATAAATACATTATCATGCTAGTGAATTTCAAAGCCTACAGTTTATTTCAAAGGCAGAAATTCATTCTCCCACAAACCAAATGCACAGAGCTTCCAATTTGCAGGTTAGTTTCTACCTGTATAGTCAATCCAATCAAGAAAAACCAAGCATGAATGGAAAGCCTATCAAACAACTAATCATTATCAAACACCAATGGCATTTTTCACAGAATTAGAACAAAAATTTTACAATTTCCATGGAAACACAAAAGACCATGAATAACCAAAGCAATCTTGAGAAAGATGGAGCTGAAAGAATCAACCTTCATTACTTCAGACTATACTACAAAGCTACAGTCATCAAGACAGTATGGACCTGGCACCAAAACAGAAATATAGGCCAACAGAACTAGATAGAAAGCCCAGAGATAAACCCTCACACCTATGGTAATCTTATTTTTGGCGAAGGAAGCAAAAATATATAATGAAGAAAAGATAGGCTTTTCAACAATTTGTGCTAAGAAAACTGTACAACTACATGTAAAAAAATGAAACTAGAACACTTTTTAACACCATACACAAACATAAACTCAAAACAGATTAAAGACTTAAATGTAAAACCAGAAACTATATATAAAGCTCTTAGAGGAAGACATGGGTAGTACACTCTTTTACATAAATTGCAACAAGATCCTCTCTGACTCACCTCCTAGAGTAATGAAGATGAAAACAGAAATAAACAAATTTGACCTTATTGATCTTAAAGGCTTTTGCAAAGGAAAAGAAACTATAAACAAGGTTAAAAGACAGCCTTCAGAATGGCTGAAAATAATTGGAAATAAAGTAACTGACTGGGATTGGTCTCCAAAATATATAAATAGCTCATACAGCTCAAAATCAGAAAAAACAAACATCCCAATCAAAAAATGAGCAGAAGACCTAAATAGACATTTCTCTAAAGAAGAGATTCAGATGGACAATAAACACATGAAAAGATGATCAATTTTACTAAATATCAGAGAAATACAAATGAAAACTTCAATGAAGTATAATGTCACACCAATCAGAATGACCATCATCAAAAAAGTCTACAAACAATAAATGCTAGAGAGGATGTGGAGAAAAGGGAATTCCCTTGCACTATTGATGGGAATGTTAACTGATATAACCATTATGGAGAACAGTATGGAGATTCCTTAAAAAAAAAAAAAAAAATCTAGGAATAAATCTACTATGGGCTTCCCAGGTGGCACTAGTGGCAAAGGATCTGCTTGCCAGCGCAGGTGATGTTCTTACAAGTTGCAACAAGAGTTGCAAGTTCTATCCCTGGGTCTTCAAGATACGAGGTCATGGCAACCCACTCCAGCATTCTTGCCAGGAGAATCCCATGGACAGAAGAGCCTGGTGGGCTATAGTCCATAGGGTGGCAAAAAGTCAGACACAGCTGAAGCTACTTAATATACACGTCTGACTGCAGGAGCAAATTCACTTCCTCCCAGGTGGCTCAGAGGTAACAATCTGCCTGCCAATGCAGGAGACACTAGTTCAATCCATGTGTCAGAAATATCCCCTAGAGGAGGAAATGGCAACCCACTCCAGCATTCTTTGCTGGGAAATCCCATATACAGAGGAGCCTGGCAGGCAACAGTCCATGGGTTCGCAAAGTGTTGGACACAACTGAGCATGCATGCATGCCTCTTTCATCACACAGCTCCTGGTGCTCAGCTTTGGTTTGGGCCTGCCTTTGCTTGTAGGCCACCCACCAGTGTCTGTTCCCACCACCACCCTTACTGGGGCTCACTTACCCTGTTAGGCTGGGGAGAGGGAGGGGTACACTAGTCGCCATTGGGATCTGTGGAGAGTGGCAACGTGGCTGAGGCCTGCAGTGAGTTGCTACAGTGTGAGGCAGGTTTTCAACTCCCTCGGAGTGGGGAGAGGGGTGTTGGCCCCAGATCATGTGCCCCTCGGCAGAGCCATGCTGCCCAGCCTCCTGGGAAAGTGTGGGCAGTGACCTGTACCTGCTGTGGTTTGGTGGTAGCTGCTACCTTTGGGGCCAGGACCAAGGCGGCATTTTGTCCCTTGCCTCTGGCACGCACAGAGGCTTTGGTGTGTCTACCTCTGGAGTAGCAGTTCACAGCCACGGTTTGCCCCACCTCTGGCACTCAGAAAGGCAGGCTCCTGCGTGCAGTTTGTGAGAGCAGGGTTGGGGGGTCCTTGTGGCAGAGATCTCTTGCCTTTCTGGCAGGCCCAGGATTTTCCCTGGACTCCCTCAGTTCTTTCATACTAACCCTTTTAGAGTAACTTCATGGTGGTCAACCCAATTCCTCTCCCTGGGGTCTGGCCCCAAAGCTTGAGCCTCAGCACCTACTGAAGTAGGCATGCAAACAGTGACTGGGTTGGGAAGTGTTGGTTGGCAATGACCCCTTTGCTGAATTTTCTTCTTTTTGGCTTCTGAGCATCTGTCACTGTGCTGTCCTCTGAGATTATAAATCTAACCCTGTCCCTGCTCATGAAGTTGTTTCTGACTGTTTAAAACCTTTTCCTTCTTCAGAGTTCCAACCCCAAAACACAGGTCCCGATCCCAAATCCTTCGTCTCCTTATTTTTTTTATGTTTTGCTGTACCTCATTCTGTGAAAATGAACTTGCCTTTTTGGAAGTCTGAAGTCTTCTGTCAGTGTTCAGAAGGTGTTCTGTAGGAGCTGTTCCATATGCAGATGTATTTACGATGTGTTTGCAGGAAGCAAGGTGATCTTTCCCTCTTCCTTCTCCACCATCTTGAAAGTCCTGGATTTTTTTTTTTTTAAGAACTATAAACTAACATTCAAATAATAACTTCATAAGCAATTAAAAACTTGGGCTAACGTAGACCCCACAAAATGGATCAATAATGAAGACCTGAAAATCAGGAGACAAATGACAAAAAAATTAGAGGGTCTACTGGAAATACAACCTTAAAAAAAACTAAGTTTTAGATAGAAAAATAAAATAGAATAAGCAATATCATTAATGAAATAATTAATTAAAAATAAACATTGCAAAAGGAAAAGATATGTTTCCTGATTGAACATCCTAAGTACCCAGCACGATGGATAAAACTGCACATATACAGTTTTGTATCACCGTGAAGTTTCAGAACTCTGGGCAAAGAGAAGATTCTGTGATCTTATAAGGAGATATTAAGAAGAAAAAAGTTGAGGAATCATAATTATCAAATTCCTTATAGAAAACTTTGAATGTCCTAATACTTTAAAACTTGTAAAGAAAAATGTCTCCAACCTTGAATTATATACCCAATAAGATCACCAATTATGGAAAATGACAGAATAAAAAAAATTACAGATATGCCAAGATTAAAAGACAAAATGAACAAAACTTCTCATATACAGAACACAACTGGAGATTAAACCAAAAAAGTATAAAGGGATGGATGTATGGGTCACCTGAAAAAAAGAGGCTCCAACAGAGGAGAGAAGGAGAAACATTTCCTAACATAATGGTAAAGATAGATCATAGTCTGACTGACAAAGACCAGGCTGGGAATGGGGAAGCAATAAATACACATTGAAAGAGAATTAAATATTTGTAATGCAGGACAAGGCAGAGCTTTGTATCTTTTGGTTGATATAAATCTCCAATTTCCCATCATTACCTTTATTGATGAGATTTATATCATGCTGATCTACAGTTGAGTTTGAATGATGAGAAAAGAAATATGGTTACATCAAAAACCAGTGCCTCTTCTTGAAGCAATATCTGGACCCTGAGGACCCAAACTTTCAAAAGAGAGAAAGACACAGATCTGTTCAAATAAGAGTACACGTCTTTGCATATGTGTAGTATATGGGAATGGGAATGCTACAATCTGATAATTATCTTTGAAGATTGGAGCTCAGGAGTCAGGGTAAAAGTGTCCTGAGTGAGACTCTTCAAAATGCTTACTCTTTAATTCCTTTAGAATTTAGTAATTTATAAATGTACTATCTATCAAAAATTAAGAAAATAAAATATATCTTTTTAAATAGCACCTTTTAAATATTATTAAGGCCGTTGTTTGTTCTGAGCCTTTAAGTGAAAAATAAATCCCTCAGTTCTGGCATTCTGCTTCTATTTCTTTGCTTGTGACTAATAATTCAATATTAGTGTTTCCTTGAACTTCAGTAGCATTATCAGCAATGAAATACCAGATTCATTTTATACTTTTACATTTTATCTAAGAATCATCAATGTTTACAAAACATCCTGCCTGTTTTGTAATAAACTCACTTTCTGTTTAAAGTGAGATAAATTGCTTAGATCAAAATATGCTGAGAAAAGCCAGTCAGTCCACATGGAATTTAAAGAGGCTATCCAGTTTTGTCCCGGTTTCAGCTTAAACTTGTGTCTTCAAAGCACTATCTGTTACCCTTTCTCCTCACTGATTGACTGGATTGTGATTTTTGTTCTGAAATGAACCTCAACTTCTACCATACTCCCATGTTCCTTGACGCTCCTTTTTGATCTTCAGCTTATATATATTTCCTGTATTTGAAACTTTCCATTTTTCTTACTAAATTTTGGCTTAGCTATTTCAATCCTGGTATCTCTGATGTATCTCTTGGCTGAAAATAAGCCACATTGAATGTTTAATTTCTTGTTCATTACTTTGAAATGTGAAAGCACTAACACAAGTGTTCTCTACAGAGGAAAACACTGACTATATAGCACCTTTCAATCTAGAGTTTCCATCTGCTAATCTCTTCTTTTTTTCAGGGAAGATGTGAAATGTTTAACTGCAATTAAACTAAACTGAGACTTCATGTTTTATTTGGATATTAAACATGCGCATTTTTGAGGTTGATTGTTGTCTGAGTCATTCTATCCTAGTGGAGTGCAGAGTTTAGTTGTGTCTGAATCTTTGTGACCCAGGACTGTGGTGTGCTAGGCTCCTCTGTCCCTGGTATTCTCCAGGCAAGAGTACTGAAGTGGGTTGCCATGCCCTTCTCCAGGGGATCTTCTAGACCCAGGGATTGAAGCCAGGTGAACCACATTACAGACAGATTCTTTACTGGCTGATCTACCAGGGAAGTCCAATCCTAATGAAGTAGTACTATGTAAATAATACTTTGTAATGAAATAAAAACATCTATGGTACCAAAAAATGAAAATCTTCTCACTCCTGTTTGTAACTTGAACTGAAAGAAACCATATTAATAATTTAGAAAGAAAAACACTGGATTTTCCAAGTGTCATTTCATATGAAGAAAAGTTAGGAGGTTATAGAGTATTTCATTAATTTCTCTTTGCAAAGCTAAAATGAAAAGTTGCAATTATCTTAAAAATATTTAAGTTACATAATGATTTGTGTTCACTTGGTATTTCATTCCCAAATGTCATGGGGTCACTGTCCTACATCATTAAAACATTTTCTTTCATGATAACAATTAAAAGAAACTTGCAGAGTAAATGCTTGTTTAATTAACATTATCTAAAATACTGCTTTGAGAAGGACTGCATACAAGTTATAACAATAAATTTGTGTTCACTTGGTAAGAAAAATTACCTTGATAGAGTACGTATTAGAAAAGAAATTTTGTTACAAGCGTCTGTAGGAGTTATTTTTTAATAAATAAATTAATTAATTTTAACTGGAGGCTAGTGCTTTACAATACTGTGGTGGTTTTTGCCGTACATTCCCATGAATCAGCCATGGGTGTCCATGTGTCTCCATCGGGCTTGTGCTGTGTGTGCTCAGATGCTCAGTCGTGTCCAGCTCTCTGTGATCCCTTGGGCTGCAGCCTGCCAGGCTCTGCTGTCCATGGGGTTTTTTAGGCAAGAATCTCTCCCATCAGGAAACTTCCAAAAGCCTCTTATGCTTATCCATGAGAGGGCAGACAGAATGAAAGCCACAACCACAGAAAACTAATCAAACTGATCACATGAACCACAGCCTTGTCTAATTCAATGAAACTATGAGGCATGCTGTGTAGGGCCACCCAAGATGGACGGGCCATGGTGGAGAGTTCTGACAAAACATGGTCCACTGGAGAAGGCAATGGCAAACCGCTTCAGTATTCTTACCTTGAGAACCCCGTGAATGGTATGATAAGACAAAAACAGTACTGCAGTGGTTGCCATTTCCTTCTCCAAGGACTCTTCCCAATCCAGGGATTGAACCCTCGTCTCCTGTGTCCCCTGCATTGCAGGTGGATTCTTTACCTGCTGAGCCATCAGGTATTTGCTTATTTTTTTTCTAAACCATATAAGTTAGTGAAATCAGAATATTAAGGTACATCAGTCAATAAACAATAAAGATAGGATAATAAGATTTACTCCACAAAGCTATAGTGAACAGATATATGGTGATATTAAATGTGGATATAAAGTAGTGGTGGATGAACAGTGAAATTGACAATTTTAAGGCAGTATTATTAAAGATAAACCAGGTATTTTATGTTTGTGTTTCAAGATTATTAAGTTTACAAAGTATAAGATCTTAAAACATGAGGCGATACGGAATTGAAGCAAGTTCTACATGGCAGTGGAGAGGAATGGAAGGCTCAAAAAGTGGCCTAAAAAGGAAAGCAACATTTTTTTATGAGGCTTGGCAGAAAAAAAATAGC
Source organism: Cervus elaphus (assembly GCF_910594005.1). Lineage (NCBI taxonomy): Eukaryota > Metazoa > Chordata > Mammalia > Artiodactyla > Cervidae > Cervus > Cervus elaphus. The sequence continues at coordinate 3,621,264 of NC_057831.1, read as the reverse complement.
ACATGAATCGGTAGTTCATCTTTTAAAGTAAAAATGGGGGATTTGTTGTTACAAATATTAATTTACTAATGTGTATGATGAGTTCATGGTATTCAATATGTCTCTAAAACTATTTGCATGAAAAAATTTAAGTAGTACTCACATCAATTCAGTCACTGTGAATTTTCTAATGATTTCTCTGCTTGATGAATGTATATTTCTTATTATAGTTGTTGCATTCATTTTCCTTCTTCAATGCTTTTTCTCATCAAGATATTAAATTAGACAGTGGATGTAAATGTACTTCGTTGTCGATGTGATGGTGAATTATCTTAGGTCTCACAGACAGAATTTAATTAAGGAACTTCCATTAACACAATTTTCAAGACAAGAAATGAACAATTATTTGATTTGAGAGACTTATCCAAGGTCACTCATCAGGAACAGGAAGAACGTACACTTCTAAGTTCAGAGGCTTTGTTGGCAGCCTCTGCATGACATTGTCTTGTAGCTCTGCTTCATTCACATTAATGCTCACGTTCATATAGTGCTGCTTGGGACACAATACAGAACAAAGGGTAAGATAATGTCTTAATGATTATAGATATAGATTATTCACTTAGAAAGCATTTTGTCTAGGATGGGCCAGGTTCTGTGGATATGCAGATAAAGACTTGATTCTGGTCTAAAGAGGTGAACAGCCCAAAAGAAGAAACATAAATAGAAAAGGGTAACGATGCCAAAAGCTTGGCCTCTGTGCACTAGTGCCAAGTCAAATCCCACAGTTTTGGGTAAAGTAGAAAACAATGACTTTTTTGCCTTGCGAGGTAAAGGGGGATAGAGTGACCTTCTGCCCTTGAAACTGTGTGTCCCCACCCTAGAGAGTTTGGTGAGGATTTTTATGGCAATGGTTCAAGGGTGGGGTTGCTGATAAGATTGTTTGCAGACTCCTCTAATCGGGTCTCAGGTAATCTTGATGATCTTCTCTGGTTCCTTTAGTTTTGCCTCAGGTAGTTTCTTGACTGCTTCTCCCCTGATTATCAACTGCTCGTATTTGCCTGTTGGAACTCAAAAAAGGTCATGGAGGCTGGAGTCTGCCCCCTACAAAAAGAGAACAGGACACAGAAAAGCTTCTGTGCCTGGGGGCTCCACAGTATCCTGCTCAGCTTCAGTAATTTCGCAGAGGAAGAGCTTTTGTGGCCGTGAGAACCTACCTCATATACTTCAACTACAAGGCACATAGAAATCTCAGTTGCTGCACTTTGAAATCCATCATGTGTTTTCTCTGAGGCCATGCGCTCCACAGTCTCTGTCTAGCCAGCAAGTGAGTGTGTTTGAAACCTTAGGGCAGACTTCTCCCAATTTTGGCTTGATGCCTCCTCAAATACTCTGGGAACATTTCCAAGGCAGTTGGTAGTATTTCTACGCAACTTTCTCTTCCTCTCCTTCCCCGTGGGTCAGTTTAACACCTCAGTCCGACTACTTTCCCAGCCTTAATCAGCTCTTACTGCAACTTCTCTCATATGGACATTTCACATACTATACTTACAGCATCTTTGTCTGAAGGAGGAAGCAGACAGAGGTGGACTCCGTCTTAGGCCAGGCTGCGAACATTAGGCTACACGCATGGTCACCCTCCCAGTGAACTCTGAACTCTGTGCCCGGTGTCTATAGAAATGGCATACCAATGGAAAATCAGATCCCCCGGATAAAAGAGCCTCAGGACTTGGACTTGGACTCTCCATTGCCTAAAAGAATATGCTAATTATCTCTGTAACAGAACAAAGTGGTAAATTCCATTATGTTTATCGGGATATGACCACAGACCTATTGATAAATATCCACTGTTTATCTAGTCTTGTGACACATGAATCATAGGTTAACTTTGATCGTATCTCTCTTTCACCTTGTCCAGACTAGTTTCAAGGAATTTGGGGAGGTGGGTTTGAGCAAGTACACTTAAGGTATATAAGGTTTTCACAAAAACTGGTCAGGGTCCTTGGCTAAGAGGAGACTCTGCCTTGGGCCCACCAGTGTAATAAGCTGCACTCCACTATCTGCATTGTCCTTCTGAGTGAGTTTGCTTCCTGGAACGCGTGGCTACAACAGTATCTGCTTTTCAGAACCGCTGGACCAACACAACATTGAACTGAGAAAAGGTGGCTAGAGATGGGCTTTCTGAAGGCAGATGTAGCAACCTTTAGCAAATGCTACAAATAAACATAAGCTAGACTCATAAAAGCACTTTAAGGCTAGGTAGAGGTATTAGCAGGATTGGACTTTGTTTAAGGTTTTGTACCTTAAACTGTAGGTACCAGTTACTTCTTGTCCCTACAACTCCACAATCAAATGTTACTCTTTAGTTGAGATTTTTTTTTTTTTTTGAAGGAGTTTCCTATTAAAATGCAAATACTGCAAGTATCTTTCTTTTTAAATAGTTATCATATTTTACTGTTGTCACTTGATTTTGAGGGAAAGATGATGGTTGGAACATGAAGTCAAGGCATGGAGGGAGATACTAATAGGAGGGCATCAAAGCCTAGGAGCAGGTCAGAGATAGAGGAAGTACCATAATATTCAGAAATTTCCTCTCCACAAAATGGGTCATGAAATTTCTTAATTATTGATATTGGCCAATTTGTATATATTTCAAAACTTCCAGTTAAACACATTGTGCAATGTATTATGTATGTCTTTGCTCCCAGGACTCTGGAGAATAATCAGCTTTTATATACTTTATTCCTCAGTTTGTAATGGTATATACCATTAACAGTTATTTGTTTTAACACTTATTTATCATTTTACATGAATATAACAAATATAGAATAGCTATCCTTAAAGAGTCAGGGACTATTCTAAAGACTGAGGTAGCAACAGTGAATAAAACAAATCCCTCTTTCCATGAACCTCACATTCCAGTGAGGGGAAACACTTAAATGCAAAAATAGCATGAACTATGTTATATGGTAAATGCAAAGAGAAACATAAAGTAAGTTATGGGTACTAGATTAACTAGAAATGGGGAGGGATTCTAATCAAATAGGATAATCAAGTAAAGCAAACTTAAAGAGACAGTATTAGGGGAGAGACCCAAATAAAATCAGAGGAGAGCACCATTAGGATATTTGGGGGAAGAGTGCTCCAAGTTGAAGGAGTTATGATTGTAGATAGTGAATGTGTCTTGGAAAGCTTGACTGACAGGGGCTAATGTAGCTGGATTAGAGTGAAATGTGTGAGGAAAGGTAGGAAGTGAGATGTGTCTGTGGCCAGGTGTAAGATCAAAGGGGGTCTTGTATGCACTGTTACAAAAAATAACGCTGTTACAAAATGTATCCTGACATTTATTCACCAAAAACTTAGGTTAATATTAAGAAATTCTTAGAAAAGTACCTCTTTCTCAACAGACTTTTTTATTTATTTAATTTTAAGTTGATTTTTATTGGAGAATAGTTGGTTTACTATTGTGTATTGTGTTAGTTTCATGTGTACTGCAAAGTGAATCAGTTATACATGCACATATATACTTTCTTTTTAAGATTATTTTCCCATATCAGCCATCACAGAGTATTGAGTAGAGTTCCTTGTGCTATGCAGTGGGTTCTTATTACTTATTTATTTTATATACAGTAGTGTGCAAACCCAATCTTCCAATTTATCTCTCATCCTTCTGCCCTGGTAACCTGTTTTGCTGAAAGTTTTCACTTTCATCTCAGGTTCAAAGGATTTGTTAACAAAATAAGCCACTCGCTATATACAAATAAATGATACAGATATTATTAGAGAACTATATAGTCTACTTTCAATATACTAACATTAAAAACAATGACAACAAGAAACAGAAAGAGCAGAAGAGAGCAATAGTATATACGTCACCAAACTGGATTTGCTGACATCCAGACTTAAACAGCACTGGGAAGTCCGTGTGACAGCAGTCTGGAGTTCCAAGGGGGAAAATGTCCCAAGCAGTGCGTCCACTCTGTGGGTGAGATTTCAGACTGCTGCTTCTTGGGCCCCTACTTACAATCCTCAGGCTGAAAACCAATATCATTATCAGTTTGCAAAGCAAAACTGCGGTCCTGGTGTTACGTTAACTATCTACAATGGTGTTTACTTTGTTCTGCACATCTTGGAGTGTTGCTAAGTTGTGTTTCCTTCATACACTCCACAGGTGTGGCTGACACCCAAGCAGTAGTCAGGGCAGTGTCCAGGTGGGTCAGAAGCAAGGCCAGAGGCCTGCTCTGTTCCTTTGCCTCTAAAGCCTGAACAAGACTCCTTCTATTTCCTTAACATAACCATAGCTTTGTTCCTACCTCTGTGACTCTATTTCTGTTTTGTAAATAAGTTCATCTGAACTATTTTTTTTTTTTTTTTTAGATTTCACATATAAGTAATATCACATGATACTTGTTTTTCTCTGTCTGACTTGCATCATGCTGTATGACAATCTCTAGATCCATCCATATTGCTGAAAATTGCATTGTTTTGTTATTTTAATGGCTTAGTAATATTCCATTGTGTTTATACACCATATCTTCTTTATCATTTCCTCTGTCAAAGAACAATAAGCTGCTTTCAGGTCCTAACTATTGTCAATAGTGCTTCAATGAACATTGGGGTGCATGCATCTTTTCAAATCATGGTTTTCTCCAAATATATGTCCTGGTGTGAGATCGCTGGATTATATGATAGCTATATTTTTAGTTTTTAAGGAACATTCATACTGTTCCCCATAATGGCTATACCAATTTTCTTTCCTATCAATAGAATAGGAGGGTCCCCTTTTCTCCACACTCTCTCTAGTTTTTATCATTTGTAGATTATTTTGATGATGGCCATTCTGACCAAATTACTACGTTTAAATGAGACCATTCATAGTCTGCATCTGAGGTTGTCATATTATTAATAAAACAGGCTTAATCTCTACAAGCTGGCACATCCAGCTGGACTGAAGTAGTACCTAACAATTTGGTTTATTTTCATCAACAGCTGTCCTCTCCAATAATACATTATCATTGAAACAGTCTGACAGATGAATTTTTTTTTTTGAGGTATATCTAGAAAATTTTGTAATGTATTCAATGTGAATAATATTGGCTAGGAAAACAAATGTTTTCAGTTCTAAGAAAAATATTTGAAAAAATAATGTATTTGGTAGATAGCATTTTAACTCAAATATTGATATCTCACATAGTTTATAAAATTGAAGATATATTGATACATAAACTAGAAAGAATACATAACTAATTTTTAAAATTCTGTCTGAATAATAGTGTATTTAATGAATTTATAGTCTATAGAGTATATTTACTAATAGCACAAAAAATCCTATAGTCTTACATCTTCCAAACAGTTCCATGATCTAAACCCTTTATTTCAGCACAATTATATAGTAATTTTTAATAGCACACATGTATTTTATAAACTCTGAATAAAGTATATCACAGGTAACATTAGTTAATTGTCACAATGGGATATATTTATCTGTCTAAAGATCATGTAAGATTTTCATTGTTTTGAGCATGATCAAAACTGGTTTTTCAAAGTTATAACTCTAAAATGTTTCAAAATGATCAACAAAATATGTAAAACATTGCCTTTATTTTATTTTACAAAGCAATTTTTGATGAAAATAATAAGTTGTTTACAAGAATATGCCATGTCAGACCATTTCTCATTGTAAGAAAAGGTTCAGGCACCTTGACTGAAAATTGGACAACTTGGCAGCCAAAAAAATTGTAGATATGTATATAGTGGCTTCCCAGGTGGTGCTAGGGGTAAGAACCCACCTGCCAATGCAGTAGACATAAGAAACTGGGGTTGGATCCATGGTTCGGGACGATCCCCTGGAGGAGGGCATGACAACCCACTCCAGTATTCTTGCCTGGAGAATCCCATCGACAGAGGAGCCTGGAGGGCTACAGTCCATAGGGTTGCAAAGAGTTGGACACAAATGAAGTCACTTAGCATGCACAGTTTTTTTTTTTTTTTTTTTTTTTTCTCTCTTAATTCCTTTGTAAACAATAATGCCTGCTGAGATTCTTAACTCTAAGCTTAGGGCCCTTTGAACTCTAATGGCCAGACTCCAGGACACATTTTGAGGAAAATAGCTTTTGTCAATGCCTTTTATTTTATATTTATCTCTTTGTTTTTCCTTGAGGGTTTTTAGGGAACTTGTAGAATAAAATTAAGTGTATCGATTATCATTCTGATTAATTAGGCAACTTGAATTCAAAGCCAGTAGGTTTACTTTCTTTGATAAAGTATGTAAAACTCTGCCATAAAAGAGAATTGGATCCTAAAAGTACACAGGGCTCCCCAGGTGGCACAGATTTAAAGAATCTGCCTGCCAATGCAGGAAACACAAGAGACAGGGGTTTGATTCCTGGGTCAGGAAGATCCCCTGGAGTAGGAAACAGCAGTCCTCTCCAGTATTCTTGCCTAGAAAATTCCATGGACAGAGGAACCTGGCGGGCTACAATATTGGGTCTCAAAAAGTCAGACATGACTGAGCAACTAAGCACAAACATAAAAGTATATAACTTATTTTATATTTATTTCAGTATATAATCCTAAAAGCTAGCTTGCTATTACAGAAAAAATATGTAATAGATTACATATTATATATGTAATATATATTACACATTATATATATAATATATATTACACATTATATATATAATTACATTATATTATAGAAAAAATATGTAATATGATTATACAGCAAAATATGACCAATGCTTCAAATAAAATAAATGTTAAGAAAAAGTATGAAATGTGTCAGATGGTATGGCTGATTTAATATTATAGCTAGACATTTTATTGACTGCATTAAAAAACATCAGTGACTGTGTTATATCTAACTAGCTAGCTAGTTATATCTAACTATCTAACTAGTTAGCTAAGAATTTGTTTATTTACATACATTTTTGGTGTGCGTGTGACAAATCTAGAGAGTGTATTAAAAAGCAGAGACATTATTTTGCCGACAAAAGTCGGTCTAGTCAAAACTATGATTTATTCCAGTAGTCGTGTATGGATGTGATGGTTGGACCATAAAGAAGGCTGAGTGCTGAAGAATTGATGCTTTTGAAAGGTAGTGTTGGAGAAGACTCTTGAGAGTCCCCAGGACTGCAAAGAGATCAAACCAGTCAATCCTAAAGGAAATAAAACCTAACCCTGAATACTTATTGAAAGGATAGATGCTTAACCTGAAGTTCCAATACTTTGGCCATCTGATGAGAAGAGTTGACTCATTGGAAAAAACCCCGATGCTGGGAAAGATTGAAGGCATGAGGAGAAGGGGACTACAGAGCATGAGATGGTTGGATGGCGTCACTGTCTCAATGACATGAGTTTGAGCAAACTCTGGTAAGTGATGGTGAAGGACAGGAAAACCTGGTATGCTGCAGTCCATGGGCTCACAAAGAATTGGACACAGCTGAACAACTAAACAACAACAATATATATTTTGGATTAGAAGATATTTTTTTCAGTATGGTATGATAAAAACTATTTTCAAAGGTGGAAAGTTATTAATATGTAATTGTAATGTGATTCTTTGCCTTGCATTTTTTTTCTCATTGTGAATTTGACAACTTTGGTATAAGTTGTAAGTAGATAGATAGATAGATATTTAAAAAAGTGAAGAATGACAGATAACAGCCCGTGAAAAAGACATTATCTCTTAGGAAGTAATCTTACTGTGTTCAGGTTAGAGGATCTACAGAGAGGAGCATTAATACATTTGGAGTTGGAGGGTTTCTCAAAACTAGAAATACTGTAAATGCAGGTTTTCATCCTTCCCTTATAGCAATGATAAAGGTAAATTATATTGGTTTAAAATAGTAGTTCAAGAATTTCTATTTTGGTCCAAAATAGATTTACAGAGGTTGGATTTACTCTCCTACCTAAAGGAAAAAAAAAAAAAGACAAAATATATTAAAAAAAACTCTCAACATATTGAGCATCAGGCAATGGAAGGCAGAAATCCCTGAGAATAGGAAAACAAGCAAGGTAATCCCCCATTGTGGTACAGCTTTCTGTCTGGAGAAAGCTAGACTGCTTTATAGTCTAGACTGTCTAGACTGCAATACAAGAAAAGGTACCGTCTGCTAGCACAGTTAGGTATTGCCTGTGCTGGACAGATTGATCTGGAAGTTCAGGGAAGCTAAGTAGGGTAGAGTTTCCCAGGCATGATACTGGGGGAAGAGAGAGATGCGTAGAGAGACAACTCCAGAGCTAATGCACAAAGTCCCTTGAGAATGCAGTTGAGAATTTCTCAGCATATGTGTGCAGGAGTCCTAAAACCAGGGAAAGAGTCACATCAAAAAATTAAGGAAAGAGTGGCTAAAGTTCAGATAGGCCAAATTGGAAATCTTCATACAGTCATCTTTTGGTATCCATGGAGTAATAGTTCCGGGACCACCACCCCAACCCACACTGTGGATGCCAAAATTGTAGGACACTCTGGTCCCTTGTATAAATGGCATACTGTCTGCATCTTCCTTTGTACTTCAGATCATCTCTAGATTACCTAGATAGCTAATACAATGTAAATTCTATGTAAATAGTTGTCCAGGCAAGGCAAGTGTTATGTAAATATGTAAATAGTTATTTGAATGCAAGAAACTCAAGTTTTGCATTTTGAAACTCTCTGGAATTAAAAAAAAATTCCCCATTTCATAATTGGTTGAATTTGCAGATGCAGAACAGGAGGATACAAGGACTGATCATAGTTGAGGGGCATCGGTTGACTCCTAGAAGGATATTACCTCAGTAGTGGGGAAGATTGATCTTAGACTAAATGCTGCTCAGGCCCTGATTAACAGAAAATGAAAAAGTGAGGAAAGAAAGAGCCAAACTCTTTTCAAGTAACTCAGTCATCTCCAGAACAAAGCCCTCAGGTTATTTAAGACTATGAAAATATCCAACACTCAACAAGGTAAAATTCACAATGTCTGGAATCCAATCAAAACCCACCAAACATATAAAGAAGCAGGAAAATATTACTCATACTAAGAAAAATTAGTTGACCAAAAATTTACTCAGAAATGACATAAATAATAAAATTGATAGAAAAGAGTAAAAGAGTTATATTTTCAGAAAGCTAATTAAAATAGACATGAGAGGTAACAAAAAGCCCAACTAGAAATTCTAGATACCAGAAATTGCAATGTCTGAGATACAAAGTTCACAAAGATAGGATAATAACTAGATAAAACCCTACAGATGAAAATGTTAATGAGCTTGAAGCTAGCAATTGATGTTATAAAAGATGAAACAAAGAGGGGGAAAAAAAGCAGAAAAAAATAAACAGAGCATGAGACAAGTGTTAAGTAGCCAAATATAAATTGATTTGAATCCTGGAGGGGAATAAAAAATTTAATTATTTGAATAAATAGTGAGAAAATTTGTTCAAAAATTTTTTCACAGAACTAAAACAAATAATCCTAAAACTTATTGTTTGTTAATGTCTTTTAAGATGTGGAATATTTATTTTATTGAAATATAGTTGATTTCAAAGTTATGTTAGTTTCAGATATACAGCAAAGTGATTTACATATATAACGTATATATGTAAATATATAGTTTTCATATTCTTTCCCCTTATTGGTTATTACAAAATACTGCATTTTTTCCCCTGTGCAATTAGTTATCTATTTTATATATCAGTTCAGTCACTCAGTCGTGTCCAACTCTTTGTGACCCCATGGACTCTCCTCAGTCCATGGGATTTTCCAGGCAAGAACATTGGAGTGGGTTGCCATTTCCTTCTCCAGGGGATCTTCCTGACCCAGGGATCGAACCCAGGTCTTCCGCATTGTAGGCAGACGCTTTACCATCTGAGCTACCAGGGAAGCCTATTTTAGTAGTGTGCAAATGTTAATCACAAAGCTTTTGTTAATCCAATCATTTATGTTTAAAATTTATGAAAACTATGAATTTACAGATAAGATGATCAACCTATCCCCAAGCACAAGAAATTTGCAGAAAATTACAAGAAGACACAGTCTAAAGAAATTGCCTAAAACAATGATAGAATGAATATCTAAAAGTAGCCAGGGAAAAATGATACATTATGTACAAAAAAGCTAAACGTGAGAGCAAATCCTAGCAGATCAATCTTTAAAAGTACTAAAAGTAAAGATAAATAAAATTGTCAAATTTTCAACTTAGAATTCACTACCCAGAGTAATTTTTTTTTTTTTTTAATGAAGGAGAAAACTTTTCAGACATGTAAAACCTGAAAGAATTCAACTGCAGATCTGCACTAAAGAACTGCTAAGAAAAATTCTTTAGGCAGAAGAAATGGTACCAGATGCAAATAAAGATCTACACAAAAGAATGAGAAGTGTGGGAAATGGAAGGATGGAGGAATTGTAATTTTTTCTCATTCAAATCTTTTTAAAGTAATGATTTGTAGTTTGTTGGATAATGCATAGGAACCAACATTTCCTGGAAATGGAAAATTGCCTGTCTTGAAACAGTCAAGAAAGATAACTGTATCTCAAATCTTTCAGAATTTTCTCTTCAACGAACCACCTAAAATTAGTGACAGGGTTGGCAAGGTGATATAAATTAGAGATCCATCACTAGAATGTTAAAATATCATGGTATAAAAATACTAAAACATATTCTCTAGCATTGACTACACTTTTGTCCACTAAAGGGGCTTCCCTGGTGACTCAGATGGTAAAAAAATCTGCCTGCAATGTGGGATACCTGGGTTCAGTCCCTGTGTTGGGAAGATCTCCTGGAGAAGGGGATGGCTGCCCACACCAGTATTCTTATCTGGAGAATTCCAGCCCAGAAGACTCTGGGGGGCTGCAGTCCATGGGGTCACAGAGCTGGACACAACTGGGTGACTAACACTTCCATTTCTCCACTAAAGGAATGAAGAAAATTCTGCACTGCTCTGAAGTTTGCTTTGGATTATAATTTTATTTCAATCTTCTCCATCCTGAAGTCCTTGACCTTCTGAAGAAACATTGTCAATATCCTTGTCCTCATCCTCTACCTCACTTGTTCATTTTTAAGAATTTGAATTTCATTCACAATGATACCAGAACAGAGCCAGAGACTGAAAATACACTCACGCCTACTCTGTTGAATTCCAGAAGTACGATGGAACAAAATATGGTTTTATTTGCAACTCAATACAAACAGATTAAGTTGAGTTAACTAATTTATCTGATTTTTCCAAAACCCATTAAGGCACAGGCAAGGGAAGCCTGGTGTGTTGCAGTCCATGGGGTCACAGAGTCGGGCAGGACTTATGAACAGCAAAGACTATGCATAACAACACGCAGACATTAAGTTGCCACAGATTTCTCTCTTGTTTCTCTGCCTCCTTCCTAGGAACTCCACTCAATCCAGTAGTTTCTGTGATCAACCTAATAGTTGTATAAAAAAGGAAACTATTTTCGAAAAAAAAAAAAAAAAAAACCTCATGAATGAACTCTAAGCCTAGATATCTATGGTAGGTATGTTGTATACTGTTATTTTGTCAGGCTGTGGCCAAAGAACTCTCTCTTGACAATTCAGCTATGTCTCATCTTCCAAAGGTAATTGGTGTGTCTTGGTTGGGGTTGGGAGAACATAGTGGGGGTGGGGCTACAGAACTCACAGTGGGCCTGTGGTATTTATTCTCTAGGAATTCAACTGAAAAACAAAGTCTACAAAATCTGTTAATTGGATCATGTGAAAAGCTACTATTTAGGGAAGCACTTTTCAAACTTTGATGTGCAAACAAATCACCAGAGGATGTTGTTCAAGTACAAATTCAGGTTCAGTGCATCCAAGGTGGGGTCTGAGATTCTGCATTTCCAACTTGCCCTCAACTGTTTTGGCATCAGTTCATCCTCAGACCACACTTATAATAGCAGAGCTCTAGAAGTGATGTTCATGAACTGTTGAGATCTTGTAAGTAGTTTGGTTTCCTAACTTAGATTCTTAGATTATTCTATTACTTTGTTTTATGAAATAACCCAACACAAACACACACAAACATCTACCTTGACTACTTAGTGTCTTAAATAGCTATTAGAGTGATATACTACAGAACAGGGAAATGATTCATGTAATTAAACAAAAGTAAAGACTCTTTATAGGGAAGTTTTAGGTTCAAAATAGAATTAAGAGGAAAATACAGAGATTTTCAGTATACCACTTGTCCTCTTATATGCATAACCTCCCCCATCATAAACACTCCCTCCAAAGTGGTTTATTTGTTACAGTGGATGAGACTCCATTGACACATGACCTGAAGTTCACCATTTAGGATTCATTCTTCCTGTTATACATTCTCTTAGTTTGAACAAATATATAATGTCATATATTCACCACCATAATATCATGCAGAATATTTTTGCTGCTCTAAAAATCTTGTGATCCATCTAGCCATTCATGTCTCCCATCAAAACACTGACAATCACTAATCATTTTGTTTTCTTCATAGTTTTGCCCTTTCCAGAATGTCATGTACATGGAATCATATAATATGCAGGTCCTTCAAATTGGATTCTTTCACTTAGTGATATGCAATTTATATGATTTTTACTTATACAACATCTTGAAAACTGTTGATGGCATGTTAAAATCAACTTTTATCGATTCATTAAAAATTAGAAAACTATAAAAAGGCAAATCTCAGAAATATTATATGAACTGGCAAGGAATATTTCCTAGCAACCAATTGTACCTGTTAAATTTTAATGATACTGCAGCCTCTAATTGGCAGAATCTATGTTCTTGGCAAAGATAAATAGTTCTGAACTTCATTGCTTTAATATTTGCCATATATTCTTTTAAATTTCAACTAGCAAGAAGTAATATTAAATAAATGTATGATCCCCAAATGAAAGAACTGATACTATCATATGTGGCATTTTCAAAGATATGTTTCCAAATGCTAGTGCTAAATTTCTCATTTTTTAATTCATGACTTGCTATTTTCATTATAAATACACAGCTAAGGTATTCCAGTGCCAGGGCAATTGTGAAGGATAGCAGTCAAAAGAGTCTAATTAACAACTTCTGATATTCTTATACCAAACAGATACCATTTCTAGAGAACAATGAATTGATGCATGTATTAAAATGTGTTAGGGACTTGTTTTAACCATGTATGGTAAGGTGACAGATGTGGAAGAAAATGCCTTTGAAAGAACAGTTTCTTGCTTACAATTACCAAGAAGATGGAGCTTGTCACACAACAAAGGGCCATGGGGAAGTACCAGGGTCCTTCAAGTGACAGAAGGAAGAAAGAAAAACTCACAGTGCAGATCTTTTATTGTGTGGCAGGGTAGGCAACTATGAGCAAGTTTAGGATTAGACAGTTTGAATGCTTTCCATGGGCTCTGGGTTATAGGAGTGGTCTGTAGTTGTCTGGTATCTGGCCATAGAGTGATTTAAAAAAGAGGAAATAAAGACTTGGTGTGTGAAAGTTAGATGAAAAGGCTGCTGGGTACCTGGGCTTTGAATTGTTTGGCTTGCATGTGAAAGGAATGCCAAGAGGGAAGTTGTTTACTATCTCTAGGAAACTGCTAACCATGGGAGGGGTTATCTAGCCTTCTCAGGCTGTCCAACAAGACCATCAGAAAATGCAGCAAGCTTTTAAAAACATGATTAAAACAATGCATTAACCAAAAAGAACAAAACTTGCCTAAAATCAGATTGCCTGAATATCAGTGAAAATGATTCTGATCCTCCAAATTCCTTCATCCACAGATGATTTAGCAGATGTCAGAGTAAAATCAACTTTACCTGAATTAGGTCTTATTACTTTATATCTTAGGCAAATAATAATTTTTTTCTGATAAAATAGTATTAGTTTCCCATGCCTTTGGATTTATATCTCTTCAGCTCATGTAAATATTTCCTAGAAAAACTTAAATTAAAAAGATAAAAAAGAAGAAAGCAATCTTTGTTTGCACCCTAAGGAGAAGATAATTTCATATGAAACAAATCCTTTTTGAGCAACTTGCGTGTGTGGGTACATGCTCAGTCGTGTCCAACTCTTTGCGACCCCACTGACTGTAACCTGCCAGACTCCTCTGTCGTGGGATTTTCCTGGCAAGAATACTGGAGTGGGTTGCCATTTGCTCCTCCAGGGGATCTTCCCAACCCATGGATCTAACCCTCATCTCCTGCATCTCCTGCATTGGCAGGCAGATTCTTTTCCACTGAACCACCAATGAATCCCTTTTGAGCAGCACTAGATCCTAAAAGAAAATTCATCTTTGCTTCCAACTTGAGCTATGTGAAAGAAGGAAAATATACCGATTACACTGGCAGAATATGAATGGTGAAAATGGACACAATAAAAGTTCATATATTTGATAACATTATTAGTTAAATTATTAATAATAATTCAAATATTGCATTATGATTTCTAATCAAAATTCCTCCTAAGGAATTACCATTACATTACTATTTAATGTTTAAAATGCAAAATATAAAATTAAATTTTATCTTTATTCAAATAAAATGAATACATATAAAAACTCACAAACTTGTCAGAATTGACTAAAGTTTACCTTAACAGTCTCTGTATTCTGAATATACTTCATTATAACTTATACAAATATTTAAATTCCACATATTTGTCTTATTATCTCATTTCAAAATGTGTTTCCATTGCTATAATAGACACTTATGATCACTAAAAGACTCCAGCTGCTTTTATTTCATCATGTTTTTGAGTTTTAAATTCCCTTTTATCCTACTATAAGCCCTTAGTTTTATTCTGATATCATTGTTTTTCACAAATATGCTGCCTCTTATTTTTTTTTCCACTTCTATATGATTTTCCTGAATATACTTCCTGAATAATAGATTTGGCTCAGACATGAATTCCTTATTGCAAAATTCAGACTTAGATTCAAGAAAGTAGGGAAACCAGTAGACCATTCAGTTATGACCTAAATCAAATCCCTTATGATTATACAGTGGAAGTGACAAAAGCTTCAAGGGATTAGATCTGATAGACAGATGTCTGAAGAATTATGGATGGAGGCTCATGATATTGTACAGGAGGTGGTGATCAAGACCATCCACAAGAAAGAGAAATGCTAAAAAGCAAAATGGTGTCTGAGGAGGCCTTACAAATAGTTGAGGAAAGAAGAGAAGTGAAAGGCAAAGGAGAAAAGGAAAGATATGTCCATTTGAATGCAGAGTTCTAAAGAATAGCAAACAGAAATAAGAAAGCCTTCCTCAGTGATCAATACAAAGAAAGAGAGGAAAACAATAAAATGGGAAAGACTAGAGATGTCTTCAAGTAAATTGGAGACACCAAGGAAGCATTTTATGCAAATACAGGGACAGTAAAGGACAGAAATGGTATGGACCTGACAGAAGCGGAAGATATCAAGAAGAGGTAGCAAGAATACACAGATTTCAATTCAGTTCAGTCGCTCAGTCATGCCCGATTCTTTGTGACCCCATGAATCGCATCAGGCCAGGCCTCCCTGTCCATCAAAAACTCCTGGAGTTTACTCAAACTCATGCCCATTGAGTCGGTGATGCCATCCAGCCATCTCATCCTCTGTAGTCCCCTTCTCCTCCTGCCCCCAATCCCTCCAAGCATCAGGGTCTTTTCCAATGAGTCAACTCTTCGCATCAGGTGGCTAAAATATTGGACTTTCAGCTTCAACATCAGTCCTTCCAATGAACACCCAGGACTGATCTCCTTCAGGATGGGCTGGTTAGAGCTCCTTGCAGTCCAAGCGACTCTCAAGAGTCTTCTCCAACACCACAGTTCAAAGGCATCAATTTTTCAGTGCTCAGCTTTCTTCACAGTCCAACTCTCACATCCATTCATGACCACTGGAAAAACCATAGCCTTGACCAGCTGGACCTTTGTTGGCAAAGTAATGTCTCTGCTTTTTAATATGCTATCTAGGTTGGTCATAACTTTCCTTTCAAGGAGTAAGTGTCTCTTAATTTCATGACTGCAGGCACCATCTGCAGTGATTTTGGAGCCCCAAAAAATAAAGTCTGATGCTGTTTCCACTGTCTCCCAATCTATTTGCCATGAGGCGATGGGACCAGATGCCATGATCTTAGTTTTCTGAATGTTGAGCTTTAAGCCAACTTTTTCACTCTCCTCTTTCACTTTCATCAAGAGGCTTTTCAGTTCCTCTTCACTTTCTGCCATAAGGGTGGTGTCATCTGCATATCTGAGGTTATTGATATTTCTCCCAGCAATCTTGATTCCAGCTTGTGCTTCTTCCAACCCGCCGTTTCTCATGATGTACTCTGCATATAAGTTAAATAAGCAGGGTGACAATATACAGCCTTGACATACTCCTTTTCCTATTTGGAACCAGTCTGTTGTTCCATGTCCAGTTCTAACTGTTTCTTCCTGAGCTGCATACAGGTTCCTCAAGAGGCAGGTCAGTGGTCTGGTATTCCCATCTCCTTCACAGTTTTCCACAGTTTATTGTGATCCACACAGTCGAAGGCTTTGGCATAGTCAATAAAGCAGAAATAGATGTTTTTCTGGAACTCTCTTGCTTTTTTGATGATCCAGCGGATATTGGCAATTTGCAATTTGATCTCTGGTTCCTCTGCCTTTTCTAAATCCAGCTTGAACATATGGAAGTTCTCGGTTAACATATTGCTGAAGCCTTGCTTGGAGAATTTTGAACATTACTTTACTAGCGTCTGAGATGAGTGCAATTGTGTGGTAGTTTGAGCATTCTTTGGGATTGCCTTTCTTTGGGATTGGAATGAAAATGGACCTTTTCCAGTCCTGTGGCCACTCCTGAGTTTTCCAAATATGCTGGCATATTGAGTGCAGCACTTTCACAGCATCATCTTTCAGGATTTGAAGTAGCTCAACTGGAATTCCATCACATCCACTAGCTTTTTTCGTAGTGATGCTTTCTAAGGCCCACTTGACTTCACATTCCAGGATGTCTGGCTCTAGGTGAGTGATCACACATTGTGATTATCTGGGTCATGAAGATCTTTTTTGTACAGTTCTTCTGTGTATTCTTGCCACCTGTTCTTAATATCTTCTGCTTGTCTTAGGTCCATACCATTTCTGTCCTTTATTGAGCCCATTTTTGCATGAAATATTCCCTTGGTATCTCTAATTTTCTTGAAGAGATCTCTAGTCTTTCCCATTCTGTTGTTTTCCTCTATTTCTTTGTATTGATCACTGAGGAAGGCTTTCTTACCTCTCCTTGCTATTCTTTGGAACTCTGCATTCAAATGGGAATATCTTTCCTTTTCTCCTTTGCTATTTGCTTCTCTTCTTTTCACAGCTATTTGTAAGTCCTCGTCAGACAACCATTTTGCCTTTTTGCATTTCTTTCCATGGGCATGGTCTTGATCCCTGTCTCCTGTACAACATCATGAACCTCTGTCCATAGTTCATCAGGCTCTCTGTCTATCAGATCTAGTCCCTTAAATCTATTTCTCACTTCCACTGTATATTCATAAGGGATTTGATTTAGGTCATACCTAAATGGTCTAGTGGTTATCCCTACTCTGTTCAGTTTAAGTCTGAATTTGACAATAAGGAGTTCATGATCTGAGCCACAGTCAGTTCCAAGTCTTGTACAAAAAGATCTTCATGACCCAGATAACCACGATGCTGTGATCACTCACCTAGAGCCAGACATGCTGGAATGAAAGTCAAGTGGGCCTTAGGAAGCATCACTATGAACAAAGCTAGCAGAGGTGATGGAATTCCAATAGATCCATTTCAAATCCTAAAAGATGTTGCTGTGAAAGTGTTTCACTCAACATGCCAGCAAATTTGGTAAACTTTTCAGTGGCCACAACACTGGAAAATGTCAGTTTTCATTTCAATCCCAAAGAAAGGCAATTCCAAAGAATGCTCAAACTACCACACAATTGCACTCATCTCACATGCTAGTAAAGTAATGCTCAAAATTCTCCAAGCCATGGTTCAACAGTATGTGAACTGAGAACTTCTAGATGTTCAAGCTGGATTTAGAAAAGGCAGAGAAACCAGAAATCAAATTGTGAGTATCTGCTGGATCACTGAAAAAACCAGAAAGTTCCAGAGAAACATATACTTCTGCTTTATTGACTATGCCTAAGCCTTTGACTGTGTAGTTAACAACAAACTGTGGAAAATACTCAAAGAGATAAGAATACCAGGCCACTTTACCTGCCTCCTGAGAAATCTGTATGTAGGTCAAGAAGCAACAGTCGGAACTGGACATGGAACAATGGACTGGTTCCAAATAGGGAAAGGAGTACGTCAAGGCTGTATACTGTCATCCTGCTTATTTAACTTCTATGCGGAGTACATCATGAGAAACGCTGGGCTGGATGAAGCACAAGCTGGAATCAAGATTGCCAGGAGAAATATCAATAACCTCAGATATGCCGATGACATCACCTTTATGGCAGAAAGTGAAGAGGTTCTAAAGAGCCTCTTAATGAAAGTGATAGAGGAGAGTGAAAAAACTGGCTTAAAGCTCATCATCAAAAACTAAGAATATGGCATCCAGTCCCATCACTTCTTGGCAGATAGATGGGGAAACAGTGGAAGCAGCGTCAGACTTTATTTTCTTGGCCTCCAAAATTGATGAAGATGGCCTGTAGCCATTAAATTAAAAGACACTTGCTCTTTGGAAGAAAACCCAGACAGCATATTAAAAAGAAGAGACAGTACTTTGACAACAAATTTGCGAATTGTCAAAGCTATGGTTTTTCCAGTAGTCATGTATGGATATGAGTGTTGGACTATAAAGAAAGCTGAGCACTGAAGAATTGATGTTTTTGAATTGTGGTGATGGAGAAGACTCTCGACAATCCCTTGGACAACAAAGAGATCAAACTAATCATTCCTAAAGGGAATCAGTCCTGAATATTCATTGGAAGGAGTGATGCTAAGGCTGAAACTCCAATACTTTGGCCACCTGATGTGAACAACTGACTTATTGAAAAAGCCCTAATGCTGGGAAAGATTGAAGGCAGGAGGAGAAGGGGACGATAGTGGACCAGATGGTTGGATGGCATCACTGACTCGATGAACATGAGTTTGAGCAAGCTATGGGAGTTGGTGATGGACAGGGAACACTGGCATGCTGCAGTCCATGGGGTCACAAAGAGTTGGACATGAGTGAGCGGCTGAACTGAACTGGTTATGCCTTTCCTATATCCTCTTTCCTCTGTGTTGTTACCATGTCCTATTTAATTTTGAAAGGTTCTATTCTGCCTCAGCCTGACATAGGCCAAACTAGTACAGGAATAGTATATAATCATTTGATGTATCTCTAGCTATCTATTTCTCTATATAATGAAGAAAACATCATAATGAAAATATTGATATCAATACATCATTTTGATGTATAATCCTGTATCCTGAAAATGTCCATGTCTTTTGCCTTCAACTTCTAACAGGTAAAATAGTTCTCAGGGTTTTCTTAGAGTCTGTATCCCAGTTTATAATTTTTAATTTGGTTTGAATAAAATTCCCTTTTTGAAAATTCTTTATTGTTATTTTGTATTTGTTGATATTTTCTTGATGTAACTGACAACATATCAAAGACATCCAGCAGAGGAGGCTTGGAGCCTCCCTTGGACGGGTGCCTGATACGAGCATGGTCCTTTGCGCCCCACCTAGTTCTCAGCACTCCTCTCAGGTGCTTTGGTGAATTCTCTTGATATCCAGACTTCATCATTATAAATGAGGTACTGAAAGAAGATTAAAGGTCTAAATAAAAAACATACATATACCCCAATGTTCACAGGAGCAGTATTTACAATAGCCTACACATGGAAGCAACTTAAATGTCCATCAACAGATGAATGGATAAAGAAGATGTGGTATATATATAGTGGAATATCACTCAGCAATAAAAAATAATGAAATAATGCCAACTGCAGCAACACAGATGAACCTAGAGATTATCATACTAATTAAATAAGACAAAGACAAATATTGTGTAATGTCACTTGTACGTGGAATCTGAAAATATTATACAAATGAACTCTTTCACAGAAGAAAAAAAAAGACAGAAAACATAATTATCAAAGGGAAAAGTGAGGGGGTGGGGGAGGATAAATTAAGAGTTTGGAATTAACAGATACACACTACTATGCATAAAATATACAAACAACAAGAGCCTACTGTCTAGCACAGGGAACAGGGAACTATATTCAATATCTTGTAATAAGCTGTAATGGAAAAGAATCTGAGAAAGAAAGAAGCACATTCAATGATCACACTGCCCTCTCAGAAAGTTGTTCAGATTATAACTGAATTAGGCTGCCAAATAAATAATGGGAAACTGTGTCTCAAAGGCCAAACAGCTCCCTGAGAGACAGCCACTCAGGGGAATTCTGGTTGGCTTCAGATACAACTGGGCTTCCCTGGTGTCTCAGATGGTAAAGAATCCACATGCAATGCAGAAGACCCGGGTTTGATCCCTGAATTGGGAAGATTCCCTTGGAGAAGGGAATGGCTACCTGCTCCAGGATTCTTGCCTGGAAAGTCTCATGGCCAGAGGAGCCTGGTAGACTATAGTCCATGGGGTTACAAAAAGTCACACACAGCTAAGCAACTAAACACTATAGCCCTTGGATACAATTAGAATAAAGCCAGTGCTTGCAAGTACTTAACTCATAAATGGCCAGGCTGGAGCTCTTTTTCATATTCCAAAACTGTAGAGAAAGCCAGATTGATTAAACATCTTTGCAAAGTTCTGATCCCAAGAAGACATAGGTATTCCTAAAAGAAAGCTTGGTGTTATAATTCTTATTATATTTTTGAAGTGTAAACCAAGCTCACATCTTTTGAGACTATAGTCTTGGCTCAATTAGTAGACCCTAAAATTAAAAGAAAAAAAACGACAAGAAACAAACCCTGGGGGATAACTTTTTTAATTCAAGCAGGAAAACCATAAGATCTATGTCTATCTGGATATATGTATAGCTCTGTGTACCTTGTAATTATGATGTGTCTGTATGTCCAGATGACATTATCAAAGTTAATTTGTGAAAGAGTTCTAGTTCACTGACATAAAGGAAAGTGCTTCCAAATAAATTATATATTTAAGTGTAACTTTAGTTTAAAAAGGATTACACAATCCAGAAGTTATCTAGGGAACAAAAACAAGTTTAAGCAATGGTTTAATTAATAGAGACATGCCTTTAAAGGCATCAAAATTAATTATAACACTTCTGTTGTACCCAAGTCTACTGAAAAATCAATATGCTCACGTTATCTCTTATAAAATTTGTCAACAATAAAATTAACTTGATGTGATGATATTTTCATAAGTAATGAAATTGAGATAAATGGGATAAAAGGTTTTGGATGAACTCTTTAACATTAAGTTTTATAATATTTGCTTTTCGGTTCCTCAGTCATGTTTCATTTTTCAGGACCCCATGGATTGCAGCAAGCCAGGTGTCCCTGTCACCCCAAATCTCCCAAAGATTGCCCAGGTTCATGTCTGTTGCATTTGGGGATGATATGTCCATTGCATTGGTTTTATGATATGTTTACTTAAAAGCAGTTTCTTCAGATTTTCAGTAGCTTGATACTTTAGAGTTCTGCCCTATTAAATTAAATGATAAAATTCATTGAATGTCTAGATCATTATTAACAAGATAAAATTCACTTCAGTTTGGTTCAGTTGCTCAGTCATGTCCAACTCTTTGTGACCCCAGGAAGTGCAGCACGCCAGGTCTCCCTGTCCATCACCAACTCTCCAAATTTACTCAAGCTTATATCAATTCATTCAGTGATGCCATTCAACCATCTCATCCTCTGTCGTCCCCTTCTCCTCCTGCCCTCAATCTTTCCAAGCATCAGGGTCTTTTCAAACGAGTCAGCTCTTTGCATCAGGTGGCCAAAGTATTGGAGTTTCTGCTTCAGCATCAGTCCTTCCAATGAATATTCAGGACTGATTTCCCTTAGGATGGACTGGTTGGATCTCCTTGCAGTCCAAGGGACTCTCAAAAGTCTTCTCCAACACCACAGTTCAACAGTTCAAAAACATCAATTCTTCGGTGCTCAGCTTTCTTAATAGTCCAAATCTCACATCCATACATGAGTACTGGAAAAACCAGAGCCTTGCTAAATGGGCCTTTGTTGGCAAAGTAGTACCTCTTCCATTTAATATGCTGTCTAGGTTGGTCATAACTTTCCTTCCAAGGAGTAAGTGTCTTTTAATTTCATGGCTGCAATCACCATCTGCATTGATTTTGGAGCCCCCCAAAAATAAAGTCAGCCACTGTTTCCACTGTTTCCCCATCTATTTGCCATGAAGTGATGGGACTGGATGCCATGATTTTACTTCTCTGAATGTTGAGCTTTAAGCTAACTTTTTCACTATTCTCTTTCACCTTCATCAAGAGGCTCTTTAGTTCTTCTTCACTTTCTGCCAGGAGCATGGTGTCATCTGCATATCTGAGATGCATATTTATGCATCTTGATATTTCTCTTGGCAATCTTGATTCCAGCTTGTGCTTCCTCCAGCCCAGCGTTTCTCATGATGTACTCTGCATAGAAGTTAAATAAGCATGGTGACAATATACAGCCTTGACATACTCCTTTTCCTATTTGGAACCAGTCTGTTGTTCCATGTCCAGTTCTAAATGTTTCTTCCTGAGCTGCATACAGGTTTCTCAAGAGGCAGGTCAGGTGGTCTGGTATTCCCATCTCTTTCAGAATTTTCCACAGTTTATTGTGATCCACACAGTCAAAGGCTTTGGCATAGCCAATAAAGCAGAAATAGATGTTTTTATGGAACTCTCTTGCCTTTTTGATGTTTCAGTCGATGTTGGCAATTTGTGGTTCTTCTGTCTTTTCTAAAATCAGCTTGAATATCTGGAAGTTCACGGTTCATATATTGCTGAAGCTTAGCTTGGAGACTTTTGAGCACTGCTTTACTAAATAAAATAGTGAAGCATTAATTGGTAAAAGAATCCCCGTTTACCTAATTTTGACCTCATTGTGCTTTGCTGTGCTCAGTTGCTCAGTCGTCTAACTCTTTGTGACACCATGGACTATAGCCCACTGGCCTCTTCTGTCCATGGGAATCTCCAGGCAAGATTACTGGAGTGGGTTGCTACACCCTTCTCCAGGGGCTCTTCCCAACCCAGGGATAGAACCCAGATCTCCTGCATTGCAGGCAGACTATTTACCAGCTGAGCTACCAGAGAAGCCCTTTGGCCTCATTGCAGAGAATAAACCTGTTTGAGAATACTAATAAATATATTTTATGATTTACTGCTGGAGAAATTGATGGAGAAACAGCGGCAGACTTTATTTTTTGGGGCTCCAAAATTACTGCAGATGGTGACTGCAGCCATGAAATAAAAACATGCTTACTCCTTGGAAGAAAACTTATGACTAACCTAGACAGCATATTAAAAAGCAGACATTACTTTGTCAACAAAGATCCATGTAGTCAAGGCTATGGTTTTTCCAGTAGTCATGTATGGATGTGAGAGCTGGACTATAAAGAAAGCTGAGTGACAAAGAATTGGTGCTTTTGAACTGTGGTGTTGGAGAGGACTCTTGAGAGTCCCTTGAACTGCAAGGAGACCCAACCAGTCCATCCTAAAGGAGACCAGTCCTGAACCTTCACTGGAAGGACTGATGTTGAAGCTGAAACTCCAATACTTTAGCCACTTGATATGAAGAGCCGGCTCATTTGAAAAGACCTTGATGCTGGGAAAGATTGAAGGCAAGAGGAGAAGGGGACGACAGAGGATGAGGTGGTTGGATGGCATCACCGCCTGAATGGACATGAACTTGAGTAATCTCCGGGAGTTGGTGATGGACAGGAAGGCCTGGCATGCTGTAGTCGATGGGGTCGAAAAGAGTTGAACACAACTGAGTGATTGAACTGAACTGAACTCATGATTTATTTCAAGATTATGCGATAAAAAGCCATATATTTCTAGAAATTATTTTTTTAAAGGAACTCTGAGAAAACAGTTATATTCATGGTCAGGAATGACCAAAATTAGATTGAATTTTAATGTTGAATGTGAAACGGTATAAAACTTGAATTTGTGTTTTTTCCTCCTCTGTTAAAGGACAAAGTTTTCTTGAAATATTGATTTTTTTTTTTTATAGTAAATCGTGTAGTTGCATTCCCACTTAATTAATGTCTTGTCAATTTCTGCATTTGCCTTTGAAATCTTTTATCATCACTTTAAGTAAATAGGTATTGTTTCACATGACATATGATCCTCCTTAAGTAAATGTTTAAAACCTTTCCAAACCTTTGACAAAATTCCTCAAATCAAATTCTTAATTATTTTGAGAACTAACTTCAGGATGATTCAGAAGGACCCTGAATATCTCAAAGAGAGATATTACATTACTTGGGCATATATCTTTTAAATTACATGAGAAATACTGTGAAATGAGTAATGACAAACCTTCTTAGTTTATACTGTATGGATAACTATTATTAATATAAATAGTCTAGACATTATATCAAGTTCTTAAAGTTTGAAATAGTTTGGTAGGTTGTCAGTTGTAATTCTAGTTATCTTAAAATTTTGCATGTCACAGAAATAACCAAATTTACTTGACAGCTGCATTGTCATCAGGTCTTTTCTCATGAGTTTGTCTTTTGCTTTTTTATATTACAGATACTGTCTTTTTTATAAAAATGCCTGTAAATGACTTGCTTTTATGCTGCAAACCTAGGTGCAGTAGCAAAAGGACTTCCATTTTGTATGTGGGATATTTCAGCAGTGGATCTCTTTTGTGAGTCTACTAAAGGAATAATAATAACTCAGTGTTATTTAACTACATATGTCCCACACTCACTTTAGTCTCTTCAAAACCCTCACCAAACTCAGAACCATTCTGCAAGCTGGCTAAATTCTATGAATGTTGTTGCTTTCTGCACCTAACATGACATTGATTCAATGTTATAAACTTAACCCTGCAACTTTGCTTCCAGTGACAGCAAACAAACAACCATGAATGCATTTTAACTAGTTATCATCTTGTTCTCAGGAATGATTTACAAGAAGTTCTTGTTGATAATGCTTCATCTGTTTTAATTTACAGATGGGTCCTACATGAGGGATGGGAACATTATCAAACTGGCTATGCAATGATGCATACAGTGAACATTATTGAAATCTTTTATTTATCAGAAACAAAGTCTGCACAACAAGCCAAATTAATTGCCTCAACACAATCTTGTCAACTAGCAAAAGAGTAGGTAACATATCTCTTGAGTGGCACACAACTTTGAAATGTTGCAAAAAACAGTGAAGACTTCAACCCAATGGAAAACAGATTGCAGAGTTGTTAATTGTTATACAATTGTCAAAACAGTTAGCAATTATTGAAACACCAAGGCATTCCAATCCTGACACTATAAACACTACAGGAAATCAGTTTGGTTATGTTGCAAACAAGCAGCTTTAGATTCTCATCCTACCCAGCCTCAAGAATGTCCAATGTTCTCTATTAACCCTTCTGGCCCAGGAAAATATTTCCTTGTACATGCTCAAGAAATCACCACCAAAAAGAGAAAAAAATATGGTAATAAAAAATGGAATTTTGACCTCCCCACACAAATGTGACTTAGAGCTGATTGAAAAAGAAAAGAGAAGTGCCTATATTGTCTGTTAGATCACAATAACCGTTCCTCTAGCACATATACTCTTTAGCTCATTGGGAAACTGAGAAAGTGGTTTTAAGGGGGAAACAATATTTTTGGAAACTTTCATCCATAATGATTCAAAAGAAATATTATCAGGGTCTTATTTAAAAATTTAAAAATAAATTAAAAAATTAACTAACTCCTTTGACAGCAAGTTTCCAGGAGATGAAACCCTTAAAGATCATGGACTGCAACCTAGAGACTTTGTTTACTGGCAAGGATATCAAGCAAAAGATACATCACAGCAAAGATGGAAACAGTTACTTTAAGTAATCCATGTGCAGGCAAGCTGAAAGCTGTATATTCAAGGATCCATATCACTCATTTAAAAATGGCCCCTCCTTCTGATCTTTCATTATTAGTGTATAGAAATGCAAGATTTGTTTGAATTAATTTTAAAACTTTAATAAATTAATTGATTAGTTCTAGTAGTTATCTGGTGGCATTGTTAGGATTTTCTATGTGTAGTTTCATACCATCTGCAAATAGAGACAGTTTTACTTCTTCTTTTCCAATTTGGATTCCTTTGATTTATTTTTCTTTTTATATTGTCATGGCTAGTACTGCTAAAACTATCGAATAATAGTGGTGAGGGTAAACATACTTGCTATTGTTCTTAGACACTTTCAGGATCTTAGAATCTTTCAGGTTTTCATTCTTAGGATCTTTCCATTGCGACTGATGTTTGCAATGGGTTTATCATATATGTCCTTTACTATTTTGAGATAGGTTCCCTCTGTGCCCACTTTCTGGAGAGTTTCTATTATAAATGGGTGTTAAATTTTGTCAAAAATTCTTTCTGCATCTATTGAGATGATCATATGATTTTTATTCTTCAATTTGTTAATATGATATACCACACTGATTGCTTTGTATATATTGAAGAATTCTCGCACTCTTGGAATAAATCCCACTCGATCATGGTGTATGATCATTTTTATGTGCTGTTGGATTCTGTTTGTTTTGTTGAGGATTTCTACATTGCTATTCTTCAGTGATATTGGTCTGTAATTTTCTTTTCATGTGTGAGATATCATAGTTTTGTATAAAGGTGACGGTGGCCTCACAAGATGAGATTGAGAGTGTTCTTTCCTTTGAAATTTCTTGGAAGAGTTTGAGAAGGATGAGTGGATGAGTGTTAGTTCTTCTCTAAATGCTTGCTTGGATTCACACATGAAGCCATTTGGTCCTGAACTTGTTTGTTGGAAGATTTTTAATTGCAGTTTCAATTTCATTACTTGTGACTGATCAATTTACATTTTCTAATTCTTCTTGGTTCAGTTATAGAAGGTTGTAACTTTCTAAGAATTTGCCCATTTCACCAGGTTGTCCACTGATTAGCATATAGTCACTAATAGTAATGTCTTATGATCATTTGTATTTATGTGGTGTCAGTTATAATCTCTCCTTTTTCAATGAAATGATATCATTTATCATTGCAGGAAAAATAATAAAAATAGTAATAAGCTTACCTAAGGAGATAAAAGAACTGTACTCAGAAAGCTATAAGATACTGATGAAAGAAATTAAAAATGACACAAACAGAGATATATACCATGTTCTTGGAGTGAAAGAATCAATATTGTGAAAATGACTATATTACCCAAAGCAATCTACAGAGTCAATGTAATCCTTATCAAATTGATTATGGCATTTTTCATAGAATTATAGCAAAAATTTTTTACAATCTATATGGAAACATAAAATACTCCAAATAGCCAAAGCTTTCATGAGAAAGAAGAATGGAGCTGGAGAAATCAGGCTCCCTGACTTCAGATTATATTACAAACCTACAGATATCAAAGCACTATGGTTCTAGCACAAAAACAGAAATACAGATCAATGGAACAAGATAGAAAGCCCAGAGATAAACCCACACACCTATAGCCCCCTAACCTATGACAAAGGAGGCAAGAATAGAGAAAAGACAATCTTGTCAATAAGTGATGCTGAGAAAATTCAACAGCTGCATACAAAAGAATGAAATTAGAAAATGCCTTAACACTATGTACAAAAATACTCAAAATGGATTAAAGACCTAAATGTAAAATCAGACACTATGAAACTCTTAGAGGAAAATATAGGAAGAATACACTTTGACACAAATCACTGCAAGATCTTTTTTGACCCACCTCCTGGAAGTAATAAAAACAAACAAACAAAAATAAACAAATGAGACCTAATTAAACTTAATAACCTTTGCACAGCCAAAGAAACATAAATGAGAGTACAAGACAACCTTCAGAATGGGAGAAAATGTTTGCAAACAAAGCAGCTGACAAGGGATTAATCCTCAAAATATGCAAGCAGCTCATAGAGATCAATGTCAAAAAGACGCACAACTCAATCAAATAATGGATGGAAGACCTAGATAGACATTTCTCCAAAGAAGATACAGACGGCAAAGAGACACATGAAAAGAGAAGTGCCGGTCAAAGATGCAATGAGGTATCACCTCACTCGTAATGGCCATCATCAAAGCAGCTACAGAAAACAGATGCTGGAGAAGTTGTGGAGAAAAGGGAACCTTTTTCATCACTGGTGGGAATGTAAATTGATACAGCCACTATGGATATTAGTATGGAAGGTCCTTAATAAAACCAAAAATAGAACTACCATATGATGCAGCAATCCCACTACTGGGCATACGTCCCAAGAAAACTGTAATTCAAAAAGACACATGCACCCAATTGTCATTGCAGCCCTATTTGCAATATCATTGAGGACATGGAAGCAACCTAAATGTCTGTCAACAGATGAATGGATAAAGATGGGGTACATATATACAGTAGAATGTTAGTCACAAAAAGTAATGAAATTGGGTTATTTGTAGTAATGTGAATGAACCTAGATTCTTTTGTACTAGTAAAGTAAGTCAGAAAGAGGAAACAAATATCATGTATTCATGCATATATGGGCTCCCTAGGTGGTGCTAGCGGTAAAGAACCTGCATACCAATGCAGGAGACATAAGACACATGAGTTCGATCCCTGGGTCAGGAAGACACCCTGGAGGAGGGCATGGCAACCCCCTCCAGTATTCTTGCCTGGAGGATCCCATGGACAGAGGACCTGGTGGGTACTGTTCATAGGGTCACACAGAGTCAGAAACAACTGAAGTGACTTAGCATGCACACACACAATGCATATATATGGAATCTAGAAAAATGGTACTGATGAGCCTATTTGAAGGACAGAAATAGAGATGCAGATATAGAGAATAGATTTGTGGACATGGTGGAGGGGGAAAGAATGGTGGGGTGAACTGAAGGAGTAGCTTGACAAATGTATACTACTTTGTGTAAAATAGATAGCTAGTGGGAGGCTGTTGTACAGCACAGGGAGCCCAGCACAGTGCTCTGTAATAACCTAGATGGTGGCGTGCAGGTGCGGGAGGGAGGCTCAAGATGGAGCCTCAAGGTGGAGGGGATGTATGTGTATATATTGCTGATTCACTTTGTGATACAGCAGAAACTAACACAAGGTTGTAAAGCAATTATACTCTAAAAATAGATAAATAAACAAATATTTTATTGTATACTACAAAAAAGTTAAAAGCTTTTTTTCATAACAAAAGAGACAGACAACAAAATAAAAAGACAATCTATGAAACTGAAGAAAATATTTGAAAATCATAGATCTGAATAAGGAGCTGATATCCAAGATATATAGAAACTCATACAACAAAATAGCAAAAAAATGCTAGTGGAACTGAATAGATATGTTCTCAAAGCAGACATACAAATGTTCAACAGGTCAGTGGGGACAAGAAATGTGCTTGGCATCACTAAATATCAGGGAAATGCAAATCACAATCATAAAGACATATTACCTCACACCTGCTAGAATGAATAGCATCAAAATGACAAGAGACAACAAATGTAGGCAAGTATATGGAAGAAAGAGAACCCTCTGCACTATTGGTGGTAATCTCAATTGGCACAACTACTTATGGAAAACATTATGGAGGTTCTTCAAAAAATAAAAAGAAAACAGAACTACCACATGATTCACCAATGCCATTTCTAGATAAATACCCAAAGCAAAGAAAACAAGATCTCCAAGGGATATCTGCACTGTTTTGTTCACTGTAGCATTATTCACATACCCAAGATATGGAAACAACCGAAGTGTGCATCATTGAATGAATGGATGAAGAAGAGTTGAGATTTTACACACACATTCGCACACAACCATCCCTTGGATCTTCAAGGGATTCATTTGATGATCCTTCATGGATAGATATCAACATCTGGAGGCTTGCCTCCCTTATAGAAAATGGTATAGTATTTGCATATAATCTATGCATATCCTCTTATATACACTTTATTTTTTTTCCATTTATTTTTATTAGTTGGAGGCTAATTACTTTACAATATTGTAGTGGTTTTTGGCATACATTGACATGAATCAGCCACGGATTTACATGTGTTCCCCATCCTGAACCCCACTCGCACCTCCCTCCCCACCCCATCCCTCCGGGTCATCCCAGTGTACCAGCCCCGAGCCCTTGTCTCATGCATCCAACCTGGCCTGGCGATCTGTTTCACACTTGATAATATATATGTTTCAATGCTATTCTCTCAGATCATCTCACCGTCACCTTCTCCCATAGAGTCCAAAAGTTTGTTCTCTACATCTGTGTCTCTTTTTCTGTCTTGCATATAGGGTTATCGTTACCATCTTTCTAAATTCCATATACGTGTTAGTATACTGTATTGGTGTTTATCTTTCTGGAAAAACCTTGAATAGCCAAAGCAATCTTGAGAAAGAAGAATGGAACTGGAGGAATCAACCTGCCTGACTTCAGGCTCGACTACAAAGCCACAGTCATCAAGACAGCATGGTACTGGCACAAAGACAGAAATATAGATCAATGGAACAGAATAGAAAGCCCAGAGATAAATCCACATACCTATGGACACCTTATCTTCAACAAAGGAGGCAAGACTATACAATGGAAAAAGACAACCTCTTTAACAAGTGGTGCTGGGAAAACTGGTCAACCACTTGTAAAAGAATGAAACTAGAACACTTTCTAACACCATACACAAAAATAAACTCAAAATGGATTAAAGATCTAAATGTAAGACCAGAAACTATAAAACTCCTAGAGGAGAACGTAGGCAAAACACTCTCCAACATAAATCACAGCAAGATCCTTTATATACACTTTAAATCTTCTCTACTTAAAGCAATATACATTCTATGTAAATAGTTACCAGTAAAGTAGCAAATTCAGGTTTTGTGTTTTGGAACTTTCTGAAATTTTTTTCTGAATAATTTGATCTGTAGTTAATTGATTCCAAGGATATAGAACCCATGGATATGGAAGGTTGACTGTGTATGATGGGATTTTATGTAACCATGAGAAGGAAAAAAGTGTTGCCATTTCTGACAATATAGATGGACCTCATGGACACTACACTGTCTAATGAAACAGAGAGAGGAAAAAATACTATATAATATGGAACCTTAAAAATCTAGCCTCATAGAATGGTGAGTATTTGGACTGACAAGTGGACCAAATGTGGAGATATTGGTCAAAAGGTTGCAAACTTCCAATTATAAGAAGAATAAGTTCTGGAAATCTAAAGAACAGCATGGTGATTAAGTTAATAATACTGTATTACATATTTGAGCATTATTTAAAAAATATATTTTAAATTTTCTCACCACAATAAAGTACTGATAATTATGTGACAAGATGGAGGCGTTGGCTAATGCTGTGAAGGTCATCATTTTGCAAAGTATAAGAATATCAAATCAACAGATTGTAAACCTTAAATTTGCACAATGTTACATGTCAAGTATATCTTAATAAAGCTGACAAATGTAACTTTTTTATTTCTTCTATTCATTCCCTTCTCCAGAGGATCTTCCCAATCCAAGAATTGAACGCAGGTATCCTGCATTGCAGGCAGATTCTTTACTGTCTGAGCCACCAGTGAAACCCAAAAGTGAAAGTGAAAGTGTTAGTCACCCAGTCCTGTCCGACTCCTTGCAACCCCATGGACTGTAGACCACCGGGCTCCTCTGTCCATGGAATTCTCCAGGCAAAAAATACTGGGGTGGGTAGCCATTCCCGTCTCTAGGAGATCTTCCTGTCCAGGCATAGTACCCAGGTCTCTCACATCGCGGGCTATTTCTCTACCATCTGAGCCACCAGGGAAGCCCCGACTATGCTCTTTAGAAGGAAGTCACTATACACAGTTCATGAAGAGTGTGGTGTTATACTCCATCTTTTTAAGGATGGATTATCTCCATAAAATGTTTGGGATTCTTAGGCATGACAGATTTGTATATTCTTCCCATTTATTCAGACATTTATTTAAAGAGATAATGACATGACTTTTATCTTTTTTAGTTTATTTTTTAAAAATAATACTACTGATTTCTCTTTGTGTTCAAACTTTCCAACTTTAGCTATCCAAAGCTTTCTGTTAGTTTGCTTACCCCTTTGACAATTTCCAATCATAGTATGTATGTGTGCATGTGTGTGTGTGACACTCTTACTTTCTGTTCTGATCATGTTCCATGATCATATTATATATTCCCTGACCCATACTCAGTTCAGTTCAGTAGCACAGTTGTGTCAGACTCCTTGAGACCTCATGGACTGCAGCATGCCAGGTTTTCCTGTCCATCACTAGCTCCCAGAGCTTGCTCAAACTCATGTCCATCAAGTCAGTGATGCCATCCAACCATCTCATCCACTGTTGTCCCCTTCTCCTCCTGTCTTCAATCTTTCCCAGCATCAGGGTCTTTTCCAATGAGCTGGTTCTTCCCATCAGGTGGCCAAAGAATGGGAGCTTCAGCTTCATCATCAGTTCTTCCAATGAATACTCAGGACTGATTTCCTTTAGGATTGACTGCGTTGATCTTCTTGCAGTCCAAGGGACTCTCAAGAGTCTTCTCCAACACCACAGTTCAACAGCATCAGTTATTCAGCGCTCAGCCTTCTTTATGGTCCAACTCTCACATTCATACATGACCATTGGAAAAACCATAGCTTTGACTAGATGGACTTTGTTGACAAAGTAATGTCTCTGCTTTTTAATATGCTGTCTGGGCTGGTCATAGCATTTCTTTCAAGGAGCAAGCATCTTTTAATTTCATGGCTGCAATCACCATCTGCAGTGATTTTGGAGCCCAAGAAAATAAGTCTGTCACTGTTTCCATTGTTTCCCCATCTATTTGCCATGAAGTGATGGGACCAGTTGCCATGATCTTAGTTTTTTGAATGTTGAGTTTTAAGCCAGCTTTTTCACTCTCCTCTTTCATTTTCATCAAGAGGCTCTTTAGTTCTTCACTTTCTGCCATAAGAGTGGTGTCATCTTCATATCTGAGGTTATTGATACTTCTCCTGGCAATCTTGATTCCAGCTTGTGCTTCCTCTAGCCCAGCATTTCTCATGATGTACTCTGCAAATAAGTTAAATAAGCAGGGTGACAACATACAGCCTTGATGTACTCCTTTCCCAATTTGGAACCAGTCCATTGTCCCATGTCCCATGTTTTAACTGTTGCTTCTTGATCTGCACGTAGATTTCTCAGACCCATGTTAGAATAAGCCATTTATCTGAGAACCACTGGTTTCTTTTATTGAAAATACTATTAGAATCAACAGTTAGGATGTTAGCTGTAATCAGTGCTGCCAAAGTGTTACATTTAGTCCTCTCAGCAAATACAACAAAGAGATATATGTTTGTATAATAGCTAATATATGTACACATATCTGTTAGCTATCTTTCTATCTACTCATCTGTACTATATAGTAGTCCCCCTTATCTGTGGAGAATATAAGACCCCCAGTGGATGCCTGAAACCATGAATACCAAACCCTATACACAGATCATGCTTTTGTATATGCATCCATAACTATGATAGTTTAATTTATAAATTAGGCACAGTGAGAGTTTAATAACAACAATAAGAAAATAGAGCAATTATAACACATGCTGTAATAAAAGTTATGCAAATATAGTTTCTCCTTCTCTCAAAATATCTTATTCTACAAATTTTAGGTCTTTTCTGTCTTTGCCAAGTACTCCCCATGCCCTGTGGCTATAACTTTTGCAGTTTGAGAAGTGGCAGCATTTCTAGCAGCAATTTCTTTTGCCTTCTTCACAATTTCAAAGACAAAAAACATTGTTATTACCATATATCTTAGCAACCTCAGCAAATGATTTTTTCTTTCCTTATAAAGTTGAGAACTTTCACCTTTTCACTTACAGTCAGCACTTTAGCGCTTCTCTTTGGAATATTAGAATTGCCAGGATTACTACTCTCGCACTTTGGGGCCATTATTAAGTAAAATAAGAGTTACTTGAACACAAGCACTGTGATGTTGCAATAGTTGACCGGACAACTGAGTGACTAGCAGACAGGACAAGCTGGACCAGGGGATGACTCATATCCTGGGTGGGACAGGGCAGGACAAGGAGACAGTTCAACCATGCTGCTCAGAACTGTGCACAATTTAAACTAAGTTATTTCTGGAACACCCCATTTAATATTTTCAGACTCTGGATGACACCAGTTACCTGAACCCACAGAAAGCACTGGTAAAGAGGGACTCACCATATGCAGTTAGACATGAGTCCACTCTGGTGCCTCCGGTTCTAAGCTGTTATCACATGAAACATTTTAGCTTTTTCCTTATGCTTATCTGTAAATTCCTAATCCAACAGTGAGGTTTCTGGATCCCAGCATCCACCATCCATTTACCTCATAGTTCCATTCCCACATACATGTATAGCAGTAAGAGAATTGCTCATTATCTCTGTGAAAAGAAACTCTATGAACTAAGTACATGCTTATGTATATTTTCTTTTTAGCCTACTTTTATAGACTCAATTCATTTCCAGAGGTATTTAGGTAAGAAGCTTATTCTCTGAACCCATTCTGTGAGGTTTTTCATATATTTTAAATACATTTAAATTACTTTGTAACCCACAGCATCCTATTCTGGGATTCTCCAACCTCCTAAAGAAGATTTTCAAATTTTTCAAACATTGAGGTTTACCTTTAGTGCTATAAAGTTCTATGAACTGGGTTTGTTCATTCTACCTTGTATTCATTATTACAATATTATACATTTAGCTTCACTAATGTAAAAATTCTATATTTCTTACCAATTCAACCACACCCGCCAAACACTGGCAACAACTGGTCTTTTTATTGTTTCTATAATTTTATCTTTTCAGAATGTTATTTAAGTGATATATTAATATTTAGCTTTTTCAGACTGGCTCTTTTTGGCTCAGTAAAAATTAAGGCTTAATAAAATTTAATATTTATCCACATCTTTTCATGACTTGATAAGTCAGTTTTAATTACTGTCATACTATTTCTAACTGTGTGAGTATGTGTTAAATCACTTCAATGTATCTGTCTCTGTGTGATCCTGTGAACTATAGCCTGCCAGGCTCTTCTGTCCATGGGATTCTCCAGGCAAGAATACTGGAGTTGGTTGCCATGGCCTCCTCCAAAAGATCTTCCCAGCCCAGGGACTGAATCTGGGTATCCGGCATTACAGGCAGATTCTTTACTATTTGAACCACTAGGGAAGCCCTTGTAAGTGTGTGTGTGCCCCTAAATTAATATGTTGAAATCTTAACCTCTAAGATGATTGCATAAAGAGGTGGGGCCTTTGGGAGATCATTAGGTCTTGAGAGTGGAAGACTCTTGATGATACTGGGGTCCTTAGAATAAAAGCCCACGAAAGTTCCTTTCCCCTCTCCTATGTGAGGATGCAGTGAGAATGACCTTCAGTAAGGAAGAAGGCTCCCACTAGACACTGAATCTATTGAACTCTCAGCTTACAGAACTAAGAAATAAATTTCTGTTGTTCATAAGCTCTCCAGGCTGAGGTGATTTGTATAGCAACCTGAACATACTAAGAAAATTGGTACCAGAAGTGGGAATGCTGTAAAACAAATACCTAGAGATACGGAAGAAGCTCTGGACCTGGATCATAGGTAGAGACTGGGAAAGTTTTGAGATTCATCTCATCCTCTACTGCTCCCTTCAGCTTTTTGCCTTCTATCTTTCCCAACAGCGGGGTCTTTTCCAGTGAGCCAGCTCTTTGCATCAGGTGGCCAAAGTACTGGAGCTTCAGTTTCATCATCAGTCCTTCCAGTGAATTCAGGGTTGATTTCCTTTAGGATATGCATGTATATACATATATATATATTTCTTGTTTCACTAGTTAGGACTTCCAACACAAAGCTGGGATTTGGACATCCATATCTTGTTAGAGGGAAAGCATGCACCATTAAGTATAATGTCAAGTGAAAAATTTTGCCGACTGTCGGGACCAGCCCAACAACAAACCGACCCAAGGGAGCGGTGCCACAGAATAAGGAAAAACAAGACTGAGGAGGAGGAGCCAAGACGGCGGAGGAGTAGGACGGGGAGACCACTTTCTCTCCTACAAATTCATCCAAAGAATAACTGAACGCAGAGCAAACTTCACAGAACAACTTCTGATCACTAGCTGAGGTCATCAGGCGCCCAGAAAAGCAGCCCATTGTCTTCGAAAGGAGGTAGGACAAAATATAAAAGACAAAAAGTGAGACAAAAGAGCTGAGGACGGAGATTCGTCCCGGGAAGGGAGTCTTAGGCGGCCTTGCTTGGGCTAGGGTCCGGGCCTGAGTGCCCTGAGGACAATCGGAGGGAGCTTCTGTGAGGCGCCAACTTGAACTGTGGGAGACCGAAAGAGAGAGAGTACATTAACCGGCCCGAACACACTGCCGGCCGTTCGCAGAACAAAGAGACCGAGAAAGTCCAGAGAAGAGCTCGCAGGCTGTGGACCGGCCCAGCCCCGCCGGAGGCAGGAGGCAGGGGGGAGGGGAAGGTCGCGGCGAGACACAGGGCGCAGGCACCCGACCGGCGCGGGCGGGGACTGGGGCTGGGGACGCGGAGGGCGGAAGGCGCGCGCACCCGCCTGGCGCCAGTGGAAACTGAGACTGGGTCCACGGAAGGGAGTGGGCGTGCCACACCTGGGGAGAGTGCGCCCACCAAGCCCCTGGCTGCCTGGACCGCTCTGACGGGGAAGGCACAGAGGGCAGGCGCAGCTTTTCGCTCCGCGCTTTTGTGGAACACCTGAGGGCTGGAACCTCGCGCAGCGCGGGGCGCGCCCCATATAGAACAGCCGGGAGCCTGAGCAGCGCAGACGGAGAAAGCGGCGTCAGCCCCTCCTGGCAGCGCCAGCCCGTCCCCGCGGCGCAAGCCCGCCCTCACAGCGCCAGCCCCTCCCCGCAGCGCCAGCCCATCCCCGCAGCGTCAGCCCCTCCCCGCAGAGCGACGGAACTAGCTACCTGAATAAGAGTCCACCTCCACGTGCCTGTGTCAGGGTGGAAATGAGGCTCTGAAGAGACCGGCAAACAGAAGTCAAATAAACAAAGGGAACCGCTTCAGAAGGGACTGGTGCAACAGATTAAAATCCCTCTAGAAAACACCAACTACACCGTAAGGGGCCTGTAGATACCGAGAAGTGTAAGCTGGAACGAGGAGCTATCTGAAACTGAGCCGAACCCACACTGACCGCAACAGCTCTAGAGAAACTCCTAGATATAATTTTACTTTTTTCTCTTTTTTATTTTTTCTCTTTTATTTTCCTTTAAAATCCCCTATTACTCCCCCATTACTCCTTAACTTTCATTTTCATAGATTTTTACGATTTTTTTAATTAGGGGGAAAAAATTTTTTTTTTTTCCTTTTCTTTTTTCTTCTTTTTTTTCTTTTTCTTTCCTTTTTCTCTTCTATTTTCTATTTTTCTTTTCCTCTTATTTCTTTTAAAGTCCTCTAGTACTCCTCTACTACTCCTTAATTTTCATTTTCAACACACTATAACTTACAAAAAAAAAAAAAAGAAGAAGAAGAGAAGCCCTATTTTTAAACCGAAGATTATTCTCTCCCAATCTTGACTCTCTGTTTTCTACCTCAGAACACCTCTATTTCCTCCTTTCCCCTTCTCTTCCCAATCCAATTCTGTGAATCTTTGTAGGTGACTGGGCTACGGAGAACACTCTGGGAACAGACAGCTGCCTAGATCTGTCTCTCGCCTCTTGAGTCCCCCTTTTTCTCCTCCTGCTCATCTCTATCTCCGTCCTCTCTCTCCTCTTCTTCATGTAACTCTGTGAACCTCTCTGGGTATGCCTAACAGGGGAGAATCTTTTCGCCATTAACCTAGAAGTTTTCTTATCAGTGCTGTATAGCTGGAGAAGTCCTGAGACTACAGGAAGAATAATACTGAAATCCAGAGGCAGGAGACTTAAGCCCAAAACCTGAGAACACCAGAAAACTCCTGACTACATGGAACTTTAAGTAATAAGCGACCGTCCAAAAGCCTCCATACCTGCACTGAAACCAACCACCACCCAAGAGCCAATAAGTTATAGAGCAAGACATACCATGCAAATTCTCCAGCAACGCAGGAACATAGCCCTGAACATCAACATACAGGCTGCCCAAGGTCACACCTAACACATAGACCCATCTCAAAACTCATTACTGGGCACTCCATTGCTCTCCAAATCAAGTTCAAGAAGAAATCAAGTTCCACACACCAGAACACTGACGCAAGCTTCCCTAACCAGGAAACCTTGACAAGCCAATCGTCTAACCCCACCCACTGGGTAAATCCTCCACAATAAAAAGGAACCACAGACCTCCAGAATACAGAAAGCCCACTCCAGACACAGCAATCTAAACAAGATGAAAAGGCAGAGAAATACCCAACAGGTAAAGGAACATGAAAAATGCCCACCAAGTCAAACAAAAGAGGAGGAGATAGGGAATCTACCTGAAAAAGAATTTAGAATAATGATAATAAAAATGATCCAAAATCTTGAAAACAAAATGGAGTTACAGATAAATAGCCTGGAAACAAAAATTTAAAAGATACAAGAAATGTTTAATAAAGACCTAGAAGAAATAAAAAAGACTCAATTAAAAATGAGTAATGCAATGAATGAGATCAAAAACACTTTGGAGGGAACCAAGAGTAGAATAACGGAGGCAGAAGATAGGATAAGTGAGATAGAAGATAAAATGGTGGAAATAAATGAAGCAGAGAGGAAAAAAGAAAAAAGGATCAAAAGAAATGAGGACAACCTCAGGGACCTCTGGGACAATGTGAAACGCCCCAACATTTGAATCATAGGAGTCTCAGAAGAAGAAGACAAAAAGAAAGGCCATGAGAAAATACTTGAGGAGATAATAGCTGAAAACTTCCCTAAAATGGGGAAGGAAATAGCCACCCAAGTCCAAGAAACCCAGAGAGTCCCAAACAGGATAAACCCAAGGCGAAACACCCCAAGACACATATTAATCAAATTAACAAAGATCAAGCACAAAGGAAAAACAAGACTGAGAAAGAAGGTAGGGATCAGGGAGCTGATGCCATTCGCAGGCAAAAACCCAGATCCTAATCCTTGCCTGCCTTTTATTGTTAACTTCTACTTCCTTATTTGTGCTTTAGAGATATCTGTTCCTCAAGGTCAAACCTTCAGGCCTTTCATGACTTTGTTTAGCCCTTCAGCTAGTGACAACCTTTCTCAACTCCCTCAAGGCTCTGGTCACGAGAACAGTCACTAATGGTTTTCCATCAGTCACATCAGTACTTCAGCATCTTGTTTTCAAGATGTCTTTCCACGATGTACTTTTTACTGCTCCCAGCCCTTAGCCTGGGGGTGATGAGAAAGTCATTCTTAATTTTCAAAGAAGCCCCGTTAATTACAGCATAGGCCTGTGCATAGCCTATTCCCTACAACTGACATTCTTTATCAAAATGAGAAAATTACTCTCAATTCTTACTATACTGAGAACTTTTACAAGTAAATTAGTACAACACTATTTAGTTTTAGTGTACTTCACTTTATTTCTCTTCCCATGTATGTATATATATATATATATATATATATATATATATATATATATATATATATATATTTAACACATTGAAGATTTGCTGCAATCCTTCACTGAACAAATCTATATATGAACAAATCTATATATATATATATACTTATATACATATATATTTAACACATTGAAGATTTGCTGCAATCCTTCACTGAACAAATCTATAGGCACCATTTCTCCAATGGCATTTGCTCACTTTGTGTCTCTGTATCACATTTTGTTCATTCTCATAATGTTTTAAACTTGTTTACTATTATAATGTTTGTTTTGAAGATCCGTGATTAGTGATCTTTGAAGTAACTGTTATGATTCACTCAAGGTTAAGGTGATGGTTAACATCTTTTAGCAATAAGATATTTTTAAATTAGGTATGTACATTGTTCTTTTGTTTTTAGATAAAAATCCTGTTGTACACTTTATAGTATGGTGTAAATTTTTTACAATTTCCAGTGCAATTTTTTATGCACTGGAAATGTGACTCATAGGGCTTCCCTGGTGTCTCAGGTGGTAAAGAATCTGCCTGCAGCATGAAAGACCAGGGTTAGATTCCTGGGTGGGGAAGATCCCTTGGAGAAGGAAATGGCAACCCACTCCAGTATTCCTGCCTGGAAAATTCCATGGACAGAGAAGCTTGGCAGGCTACAGTCCATGGGGTCGCAGAGTCAGACAAGACTGAGCTACTAACGATGTGGCTCATTATTGTGGTATCTGATTTATTGTGATGTCTGGGACTGAACCCTGCAATATCTCCAAGGTATGCCTGTATTCAATTATGTAAAATGATTTGTCTGTCTCAACTGATATGCTCAAATGTTTTCTCTTCATTAGACTTTTTGTATGTTTGGTTGCATTGAATGCTAAACCTGCCTTGAATAACTTTCCTAAATCCTACTTCAGCTCAGTTCAGTTCAGTCACTCAGTTGTGGCCCACTCTTTGCGACCGCCTGGCTGCAGGCTTCCCTGTCCATCATCACTTCCTGGAGCTTGTTCAAACTCATGTCCATTGAGCCAGTGATGCCATCCAACCATCTCATTCCCCACCATCCCCGTCTTCTCCTGCCTTTGATCTTTCCCAGCATCAGGGTCTTCTCTAACATGTCAACTCTTTGCATGAGGTGCCCAAAGAATTGGAGCTTCAGCTTTATCATCAGTCCTTCCAATGAATAGTCCAGGTTGATTTCCTTTAGGATTGACTGGGTTGATCTCCTTGCAGTCCAAGGGACTCTTAAGAGTCTTCTCCATCACCACAGTTCAAAAGCATCAATTCTTCAGCACTCAGCCTTCTTTATGGTCCAACGATCACATCCATAAATGACTATTGGAAAAACCATAGCTTTGACTAGATGGACCTTTGTCAGAAAAGCAATGTTTCTTATTTTTAATATGCTGTCCAGGTCATGGCTTTTCTTCCTAGGAGCAATCAAATTTTAATTTCATGGCTGCGGTCACCATCTACAGTGGTTTTGGAGTCGAACAAAATAAAGTCTGTCACTGTTTTCCCATCTATTTGCCATGAAGTGATGGGACCAGATGCCATTATCTTAGTTTTCTGAATGTTGAGCTTTAAGCCAACTTTTTCACTCTTCTCTTTAACTTTCATCAAGAGGCTCTTCAGTTCCTCTTCACTTTTTGCCATAAGGGTGGTGTCATCTGCATATCTGAGGTTACTGATATTTCTCCTGTCAGTCTTGATTCCAGCTTGTGCTTCATCCAGCCTAGCATTTTGCATGATGTACTCTGCATATAAGTTAAATAAGCAGGATGACAATATACAGCCTTGATGCACTCCTTTTCTGATTTTAAACCAGTCCATTGTTCCATGTTCGATTCTAACTGCTGCTTTTCGACCTGCATACAGATTTCCCAGGTGGCAGTCTGGTATTCCCATCTCTTTAAGAATTTTTCACAGTTTGTTGTGATCCACACTGTCAAAGGTTTTAGCATAGTCATGAAACAGAAGTATATGATTTTCTGGAATTCTCTTTGTTTTTCTATGGTCCAAAGGATGTTGGCAATTTGATCTCTGGTTCCTCTGCTTAAATCCTACTTGGTCAAGGTATATTATAGTTTTTATAAATTTTGGCATATCAATTTTTTAAGGATGCTTGTTCAAGATATTTACAGATATATTCATGTTTATCATTACCCTTTCTTTCTTGTAATGTGTTTTTCTGATGTGTGTCTTATGATAATGATGGTCTCATGGAATGAGTTGAGATATGTTTCCTGTTTCTATTTTCTGAAGAAGATTTTGGGGAACTGGTATAATTTGTTTCTTAAATGTTTAATAGAATTTACCATTAAAACCATCTAGACTTTAGGATTATATTTGGAAGGGTGTTAACTATTGATTCAGTTTTCTTAATTAATATTGGGCTATTCGGTTTTCATTTCCCTTTGTGAAGTCTCATAGCTTGTGCCTTCAAAACAATTGTTCCATTTCATTTAAGTTATGAATTTTATGATCATATTTTTATAATACTTTATTATTCACTTAATGTACTTTAACACAATAATGATTTTTTCTGCCATTTCATGTTCATTTATAAATTTCTACTCAATTTTTTTTTTTTTTTTTTTTTTTTTGTGTGCTTGCTTTCTTTTGTGCTTGCTTTAATTTGATCTTCCTTCTCTAATTTTCTAAGGTGGAACTTTGTTATTGATTTGACATTTTTGTATTGTATTAATATAATGCTTTATGTTTTCCCCAAAGGACAAGTTTCATTGCATTCCACAGATTTTGATAAGTTGTATTTTTTTTCTTTCAAAACATTTTCTAAAAATGTTTCATACTTTTTATTGGCCTGAGTTTTTTAGAAGTCTGTTTTTAAATTTCCAATTATCTGAGAGACTTTTCATTTATATTTATGTTATTCAGCTCTAATTTTATTCCATTGTGATAAAGAACATACTTGAACAATTTATATAGTTTTAAAGTTGTTAGTATGCATTTTGTAGTTCAAAACATGGTCTATCTTTGTGAACACCCCATATATCCTTGAGGAAAATGTTTTTTCTGCTATTGTTGTATGGAGAGGTCTATAAACTTCATTTAGCTCAAGTTGATTAATAGTGCAAGTCAAATCAGCTATATCCTGACTGATTTTCTGCCTTGTGATCAGTTACTGAAAGGTTGAGTACTGAAATGGATCTACTTGTTTCTTTTTTTACTTCTATAAGTTTTTGCCCTATGTATTTGATACTCTGTTGTTAGAGGCATATACCTTTCAGCCTGTCACATCTCTTGGAGTATTAACCTCTTTATAATTATGCTGCATCTCTTTTTATCTTTGATAATTTTCCTTCTTCTGAAGTCTGGTTTTTCTGATACTCTACCTTCCTTTTGATGGTGTTTCTGTATCTTTCTCTATCTCTTTACTTTTAACATACACTTTTCTTTATATTCAAAATAGAATTCTCATAGACAACATATTACTGAGTCCAGCTTGTTTACCTACTTTCAGAATCTCTTTCTTTTTATTTCTATATTTAGACACGTCATATACAAATTCACTTTTGAAGTATTTAGATTAATATCAATCATATTTACAATAGTTTTCTGTTTTTATTTCCAGAGGCAGCTTCTTCTTTTTTTTTGCCATCTTTGGTTTAATTGAGCATTGCATATAATCCTGTTTTATCTCTTAGTATATAAATTATGCATTTTTTAAGTTAAGGTTTTTCCATAGTTTGAAATAAACATATTTAACTAATGTAAATCTACCTTCAAATAATACTATTTCACTTGATGTGTAGTGCTGGTGTATTATAATAAACTAGCCCCAATTCTTTCCTACCTTGAAATATTGTGGTCATTCATTTACATATCCACATAATATAATTACACAACCATTATTAGTACTATTATTTTGTTACTTCTAGACCAATTTTTAAAAATTAGCTATTTATACCTTTTCTGATTTTCTTCCTTGTTTTGATGTAAGTATCTGGTTATCCAGACAGAATGGGCATGATGACTTTCAAGCTTTTTACATGTCAGAGTTGAAGGGGAATGCTAATCTTCTATTGACTTGATCTTTGAAATTAGAATGTTTGAATTCAAATCTGGTATTCTATGAGACGACTCTTGAGAAACCCTTGGACTGCAAGGAGATCAATCAATCCTAAAGGAAATCAGTCCTGAATATTTATTGGAAGGACTGATGCTGAAGTTCTAGTACTGAAGTTCCAATACTCTGGCCACCTGATGCAAAGAGCTGACTCATTGGAAAAGACCCTGATGCTGGCAAAAATAGAAGGCAGGGGGAGAAGGGGATGAGGGAGGATGAGATGGCTGGATGACATCACTGACTCAATGGCCATGAGTTTGAACAAGCTCCAGGAGATGGTGAAGGATAGGGAAGCCTTGTGTGTTGCAGTCCATGGAGTCACAAAGACTTGGACATGACTAAGTGACTGAACAACAATGCCAGAATTACTGCTTTTTTAAAAAATCACTAATTCTGTGTATGTAGCCATTGAATCTTCTCTTTTATCCAATCAGATTACTTGATGATTTATCTCTTCACAAAATCTAAGCTATTTGCCAAACATTCTATTAATAAGTAGATGATCTAATTTTCCCAAATTTTCACTGCAATGCCAGATGATAGAATGTAATGTTGGCATACATATAAGCAGCCAACTTTTCAGTTGCTTGTTGAATCATGGATCAAAGATCTAATGACCTGTGGCTGAGAGGTGAGTATCAAATGGTATGATTTTTGTCAAACAATGATTGTAAATATATAATCAATTTTAAAGTGGTATATTTATATTAATCAGGATTCTGCAGAGAAATAGGACTGATAGGATGTGTGTGTGTTTATGTGTAGAAATGAATTGGTTCATGTAATTATGCAACTTAGGCAGTCCAAACTCTGGCAGGAAAGCTGGAGAACCAGAACAGCCAAAGTTCCGGTCTGAGTTTGAAGGTTTTCTTATTTAGAACCAGGAGCAACTATTGTTGCAAATCAAGTCTGAAGGTAGTCTTCTGAAGAATGCTCTCTTGTTTTATTCAGGTCATATACTGATTGAACGAGACCTACTCAAAATGAAGAGGGAAATCTATTTTACTCAAAGTTCATCAGTTTCACTGTTAACTTCATCCAAAATTACCTCACAACATATTCTGAAAAAGATAAAAACATCCCAGTATCAGGGCACTCCATCACCCAGTCAAGTTAAAACACAAAATTAATC
This sequence comes from Cervus elaphus, assembly GCF_910594005.1. Classification (NCBI taxonomy): domain Eukaryota; kingdom Metazoa; phylum Chordata; class Mammalia; order Artiodactyla; family Cervidae; genus Cervus; species Cervus elaphus. The sequence goes on along the minus strand of NC_057831.1, from coordinate 3,576,519 downwards.
ATCAATGAATGTAAATAGGTATCTTGATAGATTTATAGTATATTTTCTAGATGACTTTTTTAAGTGAATGACAAAACTAAGGATCATATAGAATAAGTGACAATTTCAAAACCACACAGTAAATATTAGGACAAGAATTCAAATTCATTTCTGACCTGGGAGTCTATGCATATCCCATTATGTCCTACTGAATTCCATTTGATTTTTAGTTTGGTATTTCTCACACTGTTTTCAACTCTGATTTTATTATCCATGGCTACATCATGCTACAACTAAGTGGTGGTATTGTACAATAAAGACCAGATTTGTCTGGTCTTTGTCCCAGATTTCTTAGACAAAGCATTTAAGCCATTGGAATTATGCTAGTAATAGAAGTATATTTCTTATAGTGGGTCCCTTCTGAGTTTAAGCTAAAGAGGTGACTCATGATAGGGCTTTAGATAGCTTTAGGCTGTGTGTTGGCCATGCCAGAAAGACCAACCATGACATTAGAAGCATAGTATTTTGAACTAGGTGACATCAACCCAACCTCCACGGAGTGCAGGGGAGATGGAGACTGAATTTGGTTACATAATCAATGATTCTATCAATCATGCCTACACAATGAAATTCCAATGAAAACTTTGGATACCAAGGTTCAGGTGAGCTTCCTGATTGGTGAGCACATAACACTCCAGGAGGATGACGTGTACTGATTCTGCAGGTAGAGAACACAAACTCTACATTCAGAACTCTCTTTGACATTGTCTTATGAGTCTCATCTTTTGTCTGATTCAAGTCTTTTATAATAAAACCATAGCAATAATTAAAATGATTTCTTTAGTTCTGTGAATTATTCTAGTGAATTATCAAATCTGACAGGGTAGTGAAAACACAAAATTTATCCAGTTAGTTAGAAGTGTGTGGGTGGCCTTTAACTTGCAGCTGATGTCTGGGATGAAGGCAGTCTTGTTTAGTACTGTGCCCTTAACTTGTGAAGTATATAACAACTCTGAGTAGTTAATGTCAGATTTGCATTGCAATATTGCAACTAGTCTATATGGCTAGCTTGCTGCATCTCGAGAAAAGGCAGAGAATATGGAGTGAATTCTTTCTTTTTCACCCACAAGGGCCATTATTTTTCTGAATAAAGTCACACTCACTGAGCCTAGATAAAAATCTCAAAATGTCTTAAAGTCTTCCTCTAAGCATAAATGACCTGATTCCTTGGCTCACACTAGAGGTTCTTTGTATAAAGTAATTTGACTGGATCTCCTATGCCGGTCATAAAATATGTCACCGTAAGAATGAACCACACTAGATCATGTGCTCACACTTCTCTCAAGCAATGTATAACAAAACCTAAGACAAGAGTCATTCTTATGCTTCTCACTATATTGAAAATTATTGATCAACTATACTGTTTCTCAAACTAATTTCCCTAGTAGCAGACCTAGGGTTTAAAGATCTATGGAGTAGGGAGAAAAATAGGATCAGATTAGGGTTTCAATGACAAGTGCTTGGGGCTGGTTCAATGGGAAGACCCAGAGGGATGGGGTGCGGAGGGAGGCGGGAGGGGGGATTGGGATGGGGAACAGCTGATTCATGTCAATGTATGGCAAAAACCACTACAATATTGTAAAGTAATTAGCCTCCAACTAATAAAAATAAATGGTAAAAAAAAAAATAAATTTTCAAAGCAAAAACCAAAAAAATAAAATAAAATAAAATAAAATTATCAAGGATAATAAAAAATATCTTATCAATTGTAAAACATGGGTTTATATAAAGTTGACTGGACACCAGATAATTAATCTGACACATACAGGCATAATGCAAATAAATGAATAGTTTTCTTACTCCTAAGGATCAAGAGATTTATCAAAAGGAGACAAAGATGATATCAATCAGGCAGAACTATAAACTATAAAAATAGTACTGGGGAGGAGACACAATAGTCCTCCTCATACTACAGAGTGTATTATAGTTCTGGATGCTCACATATGAAATGCTCATAGTTCTGAAAGCTGGGGAGTGTACTGATGGCATTTAAGATGACATATAATTCAGCTCATTAGAGCTAAGAATGACTACAGAGTTCTGTAGTCATAAAATATGTCACCATATGATATGAACAAGATATGAATATATCAACAAGATATGAATATATCTTGTTGCTTAGCCATAAATAATATAAATACACCTTTCCTTTGGGCTAATAACCCACTATTAAAGTCCATTTTTCATTGAGAAAGTCTTTATTTCTTAAGTTTGTGTCTTTCAAACTCCTCCCTCTTTTTAAGAAGGTATTACTTGTTTTTCAATTCTAGAATATTGTCTACAGGCTTAAGAAAAATGAAAAATCAAAAGCTACATAGGTGAAGTGAAAGGTGAAGCTATGTTCTTTGTGAACACATTGTACTCCATTTATTTTGCTGAGCATTTTCCCCCGTGCTGTTACCTTTAACCATCAAAACAACTTTGAAATAAGGATAAATAATCTTCTGAAATATGCAGAACAAAATCACAATGTCAACGATGGGTAATTTGGAAAATGTTACAAAGCTAGCAAGAAATAAAGTAGGATTTAGACTTAACTCTTTATCCAAACCTGGACTTCTCTTTAGGATATACTTATATATGACCATATATTCCATATATTCCCTGGTAGCTCAGTTGGTAAAAAATCTGCCTGCAATCCAGGAGACACAGGTTTGATCCCAGGGCTGGGAAGATACCCTGGAGGAGGGTATGGCGACCCACTCCAGCATTCTTGCCTGGACAATTCCACGGGTGGAGGAACCTGGTGGGAGGCGGTCCATGGGGTCACAAACAGTCTGACACCGCTGAGCATACACACAGACATATGTATAAAACCATAAGTAGCATTGTTTCAAGGTATCTGAAACAGTATAATTGTTTATTTCTTTATTTCATTTATAGAGAAGAAATCAAGAGAAAATAAGGTTTCGATTTTATTTTGTGTTAAAATGATCAATTATATACATAAAAAATTATTGCTTATTGCTGATCCTGCTCATTATGCCAGTTGCCTTGCTGTTTAACCCAGGGTAGGCAAGGCTAGAGCAAGGAGGCTGTAAGAAGATGGGAGGAGCTGTAGGAACTGAAGACATGCTTACTCTTCCCCGGTTGGCATGGCGGACATAACACAGCCTCTCTCCTCGCTGACGCAGCAGCTGTAGCAGCAGCCGTAACTTAACCGTGATGTAGCCATAGTGTAACCTCACATAACACAGCCGTGATGTGGCCCCAGTGTCGCCCTGGTGCAGCAGCAGCCAGGGCTTTTCAGGTGAAGCTTGTGTATTCTTACAAAACAAACGCAGCCCATGGCCAAGTGAGTGCCCCAGGATGCACATGTGAAGTGCTCTACGTGATCTCAGCTGTTATATGACCGTGCGAAGTCATTATTTACAGAGCATGTGCCGAGAAGGCCTGAGAGCATGAGCTGAGAGAGCCTGACTGGCGCCATCTTGTTAATTTCCCCACCACTCCTTACGCAATTTTTAGCACCTGCGTGATATATATTCATAAATAAACCTTAAGCAAGGCACATTCTTGTGAAATGTCATAACACCAAAAGAAAAAAGGCTTGACATGGGGTGTCTCAAAGACTAACCTGAAGAAAAGAAAATAGAATATTTAATCTCACATTAAGATAGTTCTCAAAATAACAGAATCCCCCAAACTTCATTTCTTTCTCTATCAACCACTTTCTTTTGTTTGTTTTTTAGCACTTAAATTTAATTTAAAAATTTTATACATGTTTTAAAGATAATTTTCCATTTGCCATTATTGAAAAATATTGGCTATATTCCCCACATTGTACAATACATCCTTGAGCCTGTCTTACACCCAATAGTTTGTACTTTCCACTCCCTCACCCTTACATTGTCGCTCTACCACCTTCTCCACTGGTAACAACTGATTTGTTCTCTATATTTGTGACTCTGCTTTTTTTTTTTTTTTCCTTTGCTATATTCACTACTTTACTATAGTTTTCAGACTCCACATATCATTTATATCATACAGCATTTGTCTTTCTCTGTCTGAAATTTCACTTAGCTTTATAGTCTGCAAGTCAATCCATGTTGTTGCAAATGACAAGATTTCTTTTTTATGGCTGAGAATATTCCATTATATATATTGCTTCTTCTTTATCCATTCATCTCTTCATGGACACTTAAGTTTCTTACATATCTTGTCTGTTATAAATAGTGCTACTACATTAATTTTTTGATTAATTTATTTTTAATTGGAGGATAATTGCTTTACAAAGTTGTGTTGATCTCTTCCATACATCAACATGAATCAGCCATAGATATATGTATGTCCCTTTCCTCTTAAATCTCCCTCCAACCTCCCACCCCATCCCACCTCTCTAGGTTCTCACAGAGAACCAGGTAGAGCTCTTGTGTTATATAGAAACTAAAAATAAGCTATTAATTTTACATATGGTAATGTATATACTCTCTCAATAAATCTCACCCTCTCCTGCTACCTCTGTATGCATAAGTTTGTTCTCTATGTCTGAGTCTCTATCCCTGCCCTGAAAATAGGTTCATCATACCATTTTGTATATTCCATATATGTGTGTATATATGTTTGTGTGTGTGCTAATATACAATATTTGTCTTTCTCATTCTGACTTAGTTTACTCTGTTAACAGGCTCTAGGTTCATCCAGCTTACTATAACTAGACCAAATGTTTTCCTTTTTATGACTGAGAAATATTCCATTGCATATATGTACCACAACTTCTTTATCCATTTATCTGTTGACTGACATCTAGGTTGCTTTCATGTCCTGGCTACTGTAAATAGTGCTGCAGTGAATATTGGGATACACATGTCTTTTTCAATTCTGGTTTCCTCAGGGTATATGCTCAGTAGCTGAGATTGCTGGGTCATATTGTAGTTGTATTCCAAGTTGTTTTTTTTTTAAAGAAATCTCCATAGTGGCTGTATCAATTTACATTCTCACCAACAGAGCAAGAGGGTTTCCTTTTCTCCACATCCTTTCCAGCATTTATTGTTTGTAGATTTTTTGATGATGGCCATTCTGACCAGTGTGAAATGACACCTCATTGCAGTTTTGATTTGCATTTCTCTAATAATAAGTGATACTGAGTATTTTTAAAATGTGTTTAGTATCCATCTGTATTCCAGAGAAACATCGACTGCTTCACTGACTATGCTAAAGCCTTTGACTGTGTTCAGTTCAGTTCGGTTCAGGCACTCAGTTGTGTCCAACTCTTTGTAATCCCATGGACTGCAGCATGCCAGGCTTCTCTGTCCATCACCAACTCCCAGAGTGTACTCAAACTCATGTCCATCGAGTCAGTGATGCCATCCAACCATCTCATTCTCTGTTGTCCCCTTCTCCTCCTGCCTTCGATCTTTCCCCAGCATCAGGGTATTTTCCAATGAGTCAGTTCTTTGCATCAGGTGACCAAAGTATTGGAGTTTCAGATTCAGCATCAGCCCTTCCAGTGAATATTCAGGACTGATTTCCTTTAGGATGGACTGTGTAGATCACAACAAACTATGGAAAATTCCTAAAGAGATGGCAATGCCAGACCACCATACCTGCCTCCTGAGAAACCGGTACTCAGGACAAGAAGAAACAGAGCAGGAAATGGGACAACAGACTGTTCAAAATTGGGAAAGGAGTACATCAATGCTGTTTATTGTCACCCTGCTTATTTAACTTGTATGCAGAGTACATCATGCAAAATGTCAGGCTGGATGAAGCACAAGCTAGAAACAAGATTGTCAGGAGAAATATAAAAAATTGAAAATAGTCAGATGACACTACCCTTATGACAGAAAGCAAAGGGGACCTAAAGACCTTCTTTGATGAAAGTGAAGAGGAGACTGAAAAAGCTGGCTTAAAACACAACATTCTAAAAAACTAAGATCATGGCATTTGGTCCCATCACTTCATGGCAAATAGATGGGGAAACAATGGAAACAGTGACAGATTTCATTTTCTTGGGCTCCAAAATCACTGCAGATGGTGACTACAGCCATGAAATTAGAAGATGCTTGCTCCTTGGAAGAAAAGTTTTGACAAACCTAGACAGCATACTCAAAAAGCAGAGACATTCAGTTCAGTTCAGTTCAGTTGCCCAGTCGTGTCCGACTCTTTACTTCCTGACAAAGGTCTGTATAGTCAGAGGTTTGGTTTTTCCAGAAGTCATGTATGGATGTGAGAGTTGGGCCATACAGAAGGGTGAGCATGGAATAATGGATGTTTTTGAATTGTGGTATTGGAGAAGACTCTTGAGAGTCCCTTGGACTGCAAGGAGATCAACCCAGTCAATCCTAAAGGAAATCAGTCCTGAATATTCATTGGAAGGACTGATACTGAGGCTGAAGCTTCAATAGTTTGGCCACCTGATGCGAAGAACTGACTAGTTAGAAAAGATACTGGTGCTGGGAAAGATTGAAGGCAGGAGAAGAAGGGGATGACAGTAGTTGAGATGGCTGGGTGGATGGCATCACTGACTCGATGGACATGAGTTTGAGCAGGCTCCAGGAGTTGGTGATGGACAGGGAAGTCTGGCGTGCTGCAGTCCACTGGGTTGCAAAGAGTTGGAAACAACTGAGCAACTGAACTGGACCGAAGTTCCTTCTCTGCTAAGCCAGTTACTTTTATCACCTTATTTTTTCATTCTGGCCTTTCATTTCATTGTTCAAATTTGCTGATATTACTTATAATTTAAGATTGTAGCTAAAGAATATTCACTGAAATACCAATATTTCACCCATATTGGCTGTTTGTTCTAAAAAGACTCTCAGTGTCTGGAAGATGACATTTTAATATATCAGTATTCCAATACAACTCATCTGGAATTTATTTTAACCACTACACTGTTCAAAGCATCATGGTTGGGAGAATAAGTAAGGTACTTACACTGCTTTCAGTCTTTTATATTTTCCTAAAGAGGTTACTCTTCCTCTTCTTCGAGAATTTCTTTTTTCAACTCATTATATCTATTCTACTCTTTATATGAAAGCTTTTGTCAGTAACTAGCTAGGATTTTTGCATTTTTAAATGTTTAATAGCACTTGATGAATGTCTAATGCATAATGAGTTGTTCCTCAGGGAGCAATACATTTTTTTTCATGACATTGCTCAGTCTATTGTGTCGGAGAACAAAAAGTAATAAAGTAATTTGAAAGGAGAAAACATTTTAAAAATGAAGGAGTTTCTAGACCTAACTTTATGTTGCCAAATGACATGTCTCTAAGATATTTGCCAGAGAAGACAATATCATTAGGTAAAAACTTCAGTTCAGTTCCGTTCCGTCACTCAGTTGTGTCCAAATCTTTGTGACCCCATGGACTGCAGCACACCAAAATATTAAACTGTAGACAGTGCTTATTAAATTAAAAATTGTAGTTAATCTATTTCATGAAGTTTAAAATTTTTAAGTGCTCTAGGAGCTAAGAAATGCTTGGCATATACTTGATTGTTCAGAATAAGTCACGTTCACTTAGCACCAGAGAACATTTACTAAAAGTTATGATGATTGTCTTAATTGAAGAGCCTAAGCAAGTGAGTGAATTTATCAGAAGTGTTTTAGCATATTAAAATAATTGTTTTCCCTTTTCCAATATTCATAATTTTTCCAAAGTGAAAAGAGAAAGGAAAGAAAGACAGGAAGGAAAGACAGAAAGATAGCTAGAGAGGGAATGTATATTAGAAACATCCCAGATAAGAGCCAGTAAGCCAGAGCTCCACAAGTGGCAATGGACAACTATTATTGAAACAGTGCAGGTTAATATTAGACATCACAAACAAACAAACAGATTGATAATTATAAGATCAAAAACTGCATTGCTTTAGTACAACTCAGTAACTTTTCAAAAAGGATTTATCCTGTTTTGCATGAGATTTAATGACTCAATTAGAAACTTCATCACAGAACTTGTGAAATTTATGTTATACTACATGTAATATTATTTAATATGTTTCAGAAGGTAAAGAGTCTGCCTGCAATGCAGGAGACCTGGGTTCATTCCCTGGGTTGGGAAGGTTGGGGAGATCCGCTGGGGAAGGAAATGGCTATCCACTCCAGTATTCTTGCTTGGAGAATCCCATGGACAGAGGAGACTGGTGGGCTACAGTTCATGGTGTCACAAAGAGTTGAACATCACTGAGTGACTAACAAGTTCACTTTTTTATTATTTAAGGAAACTGGGTAATAAGAATAAAGAAAAGAGAATAAAAATAAGTAAAAAGGAAAAATAAAGCAGTGTAAAGGACTGAGAAAGACAAAGAAAGAAGAAAAAAATGGTAGAGAAGAAAATGAAAGCAAAGTGTGTGTGTGTGTGTGTGTGTATCTCTGTGTGTGTTTTAGTGGAAAATTTAGACTAATTAGAGAAATTGGACTATTCTCTACTCTCTCCCTTCTCTAAATCTATCTCAAAGCAAGATATTTTCCTTGTCATTTGACTTCCATTGCCCCTGTAACCTATATTATACCTCCTACTGTCAGTAGACACATTGATAATCTTCTTTGTATCATAACTCCACTACCTTGGCCTTGCAGATATTAAAATTAAGTCACTTAATTTTAACCAACTATACCAATCTTTACTTCATGCTAAAATCTGGAGACTCAAATATCCTCCATCAACCAAATGACCTAAGAATTATGGTTTGATATGTTGACATAATTTTCAACTAGGAGCTATACCCACATGAAATTTTGGAAGGCAAGAGTGAACCCCTGGAAGTGAGGACTCTCATTTCAGGTGACAAGTACAGAAATGGACACATTTTCCCCTGCAACAGCTGAAGCAAGGGGCTGAGTGCCTGATTCTTAGTGTTGTTATATCAAGAAGTAGATATAGGGCATGAATCATTCTGGCACAGGTGACAAAAGAAACAATGTTTTTCTGGAGCCAGAAGTTGTGCTATGAATTCATCATGTTCAGATCACAGTAGAAATGAATTTTAGGAACTCAGATATGAAGAATAGAAAGCTGAAACCCTGTTTTGCAGAGGTAAATATATTAATCCAGGTATCACCTACAGTTTATAGGAAGGAAAACAACATGTAAACTTAAAGTACAGTGATAGGGAAATTGTTGAAAATTATATTAAATTATATTATTAATGTTTTCTGAATCTTTTTTTCTGGCTGTTTTTAATCTCCTTTTTACTGTTTTTAGCAAAAAATCTATGAGAAAAAGACAAAGGCAGACCCAGGGCCTTTCCCCTAGCCTAAACAAAGAACTTATTACCTTGAGAAATCAAAGATCTGTGTCGTTTCTGTAAGTGGTGTTTTATTATAGCTAGAAACAAATCACTGATCGTTTTCTACATTTACTTTAATTTTCTGATTTATACATTTAAAAAAACATTTCTACACTGTAAGAAGCCACATCTGAGTTGTATGAACAGGACAGTTTAGCACCTAGACATTGTCAATTTTGGGGAGGATAAAGTAGATGAATAAAATTATAAGACTGCTTTGAGGAAGAATTATGAGATTTTCTTGGAGAATAAGGAATGTGTGCTATGTGAGAAAAACTTGCATCTGCCCTTGTCTGCCCTAATAGGTTTTTTTTTTTTTTCTTTCTTTTTTTCTGGTTGCCTAACAATAGGAGCCTGATTTTTAGCAAAGGATATGGCCTCTGTGAGTAAATATGTTTCCCAGCCTCTCTTGAAGGTAGATGTGGCATGTAACAAATTTTGGTCAACAATATAGAAAGAGAAACTTGTGTCCAACATGCTAGAAACATCCTTAGTGTCATCCATTTCCCTTCTTTGTCCCTTCTCCCTTCATTAGACTGTATTAAGATGTCATGACTGGGTGACATCAGGAAAATAATGTAGAAAGAATTACTGAAATCAGCACAAGTAACATAGATAATATTTTATAATGATTTTTGTGGACTATAATCTATAAAAAATATCAAATCACTATGTTGCACAACTAAAGTAATGTAATATTGTAAGTCAACTATACTTCAATAAACAAACAAAAAAATTACTGAAAATTTTCCTTCCCGTAAAAGATGTGAGAAAGAACTTGTAAAAATTGTCAGAGTAAAAATTTTTAGAACTAAAAAAATTAACCGATAGCTCTCAGCAACTTGAAAAATATTTATAAAAGAACAAAGGCAGAATATCAGTAAGAACAGGGTGGAAGAATTGATAATAACATTACAGATTTCCATTACTGGTGAGAGAAGAATGAAACCAATGCATAAAAAGAAATTATTATTGTTTCACATGTCTCATGGCTTCACGGCCGAGCTGCTTAAAAGGTTTGTTTTTATCAGATCTGACTCAGGACCTACCCAGTGCTAAAAACTGCTTCTAGGCCCACATTTGCTGAAAGCTCTAGCAAATGTTTTAAAGGCATGGCTATTTAAGGCAATGCAAAGATTAACAATGCAAAGAAATAGAGGAAAACAATAGAATGGGAATGACTAGAGATCTTGTGAAGAAAATTGCCTTGATGTTGGTGGCTGCTGACTGATTAGGTGGTATTTGTTGAAGGTTTGGGGTGACTGTGTTAACTTCTTAAAATAAGACAACAATTGAATTAGCTGCATTGATTTACTTGTTCTTTCACAAAGAGGAGTGTCCATGGTGGCTCAGTGGTAAAGTATCTGCCTGCCTGGAGAAGGAAACTGCAACCCATTCCAGTATTCTTGCCTGGAGAATTCCATGAACAGAGGAACCTAACAGGCTACAGTTCACAGGGTCTGTATCAAAGAGTCAGACACGACTGAGTGACTGACACTTTAATTTTCACAAATAATTCCTCTGTAGCACAAAATTTTATTTGATAGCTTTTTACTTATAGAAATTCTTGCAAAATTGTAGTCAGTCCTCTCAAACCCTATGGTTGCTTTATCAGCTAAGTTTATGTCATATTCTAAATCCCATGTTGTCATTTCACCAATTTTCACACACTTTCACCCGCAGTAGATGCTATCTCAAAACACTTTCCTTATTCATCCCGAAGAAGCAACTCCTCATCTGTTTTAAATTTTATCATGACATTACAGCAATTCAGTTACATCTTCAGGTTCCACTTCTAATTATAATTCTCTTGCTATTTCTTCCATGTTTATAGCTATTCCCTCCACTAAGTAACTTTAAACCCCTCAAAGTTATCCTTGAGTGTTGGAATAAACTTCTTCAAAATTGTTAATGTTGGTATTTCATCCTCTTTCTATGAATCACAAATGTTCTTCATAGTGTCTCAAATGGAGAATCCTTTCCAGAAGGTTTTCAATTTGCTTTGCCCAGGTCCATCAGAGGATTTGCTATCTACTGAAGGTATATTGTCTTATGACATGTCTTTCTTAAATAATAATACTTGAAAGTTGAGATTACTTCTTGATCTATGGGCTACAGAATAAATTAGGTCGTATTAGCAGGCATGTAAACATTAATCTCACTTCATTACTATATCTCCACTAGAGCTCTTTTTGACAAGGAACATTGTCATTGAGCACTGATATTTTGAAAATAAGTGTTTTCCTCTGAGCGGTAGGTTTTAGTAGTAGTCTTACAATATTCAGTAAGTTACATTGTAAACAAATATGCTATCATTCCAGGTTTGTCATCCATTTATAGAATACAGGCAGAGTAGATTTAGCATAACTCTTAAAATCCATAAGATTTTCAAAAGGTAAACAAATTTGACATCATCTTAAAGTCACCAGCTGCACTATCCCCTAACAAGAGAGTCAACCTGTTGTTTGAAACTTTCAAGCCAGGCCCTGACTTTTCTGTAGCTATGAAATTCCTTGATGACATCTTCCATTAGAAGACTGTTTCATTTATAAGGAAAATCTGGTTAGTGTGCTATCATCATCAATTATCTTACCTAGATCTGGATAACCTGTTGCAGCTTCCACATCAGTGTACATGCTTTCTGCTTTACCTTGTACTTTTATGTTATGAGTACAGCTTCTTTCAATAAGCCTCACAAATCAACCACTTCTAGGTTCAGATATTTCTTTTATAGTTTCCTCACCTCTCTTGGCCTTCATAGAATTGAAGAGTTGAAGCCTTGCTCTGGATTAGGCTTTGGCTTAAGGGAATGTTATGAAATTTGATTGCCTATTCAAATCACTAAAACTTTCTCCATATCAGCATTAAAAATGTTAACACTTACTTTCTTACTTATCTTATCATTTGTGTGTTCACTGGAGTAGCACTTTTAATTTCCTCTGAGAACTTTTCCTTTGTATTCACAACTTGGCTGTTTGGTACAAGAGGGCAACTTTGGTCCTTTTTCAGCTTTCAATAATTTATTTTAGCATAACAGCCTCCAATTTAGGAGAGACTTATCCTTAATCTTTGAACTCAGAAATACATCAATCTGGTTCCATCACTGGGCTTTTACACTTGTTCTTCTCTGTATTTGGATATGTTTTTCCCAGATCTTAACGTGGTCTTTTCCTTCAGCTATAGTTCAAATATCAATTCCTCAGAGAAGTCTTCTTTGGCAAAACTAGCTATAGCATCTAGTCCCTCTATCTTAGTAATGTACTAACAAGTTTTCCTGTTGTTTTTATAGAACTTATGATTTTAAAGCATTTGATTAATTTGTAGTTTTCTGTCACATCAACCACTGGAATAGCAGCTTGCTGAGGAGAAGTCCTTGACTTCTATTCATCTTTATATTTCAATGCCAGACTTTTTAAAACACTTTTTAAAAAAGTATTTGGTAAACTAACAAACTAGTAGAAAATATGTACTGCTTGCTGCTGCTGCTAAGTCACTTCAGTCGTGTCCGACTCTGTGTGACCCCATAGACAGCAGCCCAGGCTCCCCGTCCCTGGGATTCTCCAGGCAAGAACACTGGAGTGGGTTGCCATTTTCTTCTCCAATGTGTGAAAGTGGGAAGTGAAAGTGAAGTTGCTTAGTCGTGCCCGACTCTTAGCGACCCCATGGACTGCAGCCCACCAGGCTCCTCCATCCATGGGATTTTCCAGGCAAGAGTACTGGAGTGGGGTGCCATTGCCTTCTCCAATGTACTGCTTATTTAAGTTGAAAATATACTGCTGACATATACCAGTTTGTTTTTCTCACCTATAATTAACTAAATGAGCTACTGAATAAATGACAAGCATAAAGGTTGAATTGTTTCCCGTATGAGATCTTGGAAAATGCAAAAAGTAGGTTACGATATTTAAACTGCACCATGATATGAGGAAACTTATGATAATAGTACTGTTTCCTTCACTACCTTTAATTAAACAATTGGTTTAAACAGTTTCTATGTTTTCAAGTAGATACTTTATTTGCACTCTGTCTCATTCAATTGTAAAATTAATTAGATATAATTCTTTATCCTCTGAAAGCAACAGAATTCACAAAACATTTTTTTCAAACTAAAATAGATATATACTTAAAACTTCTATAAGTTTCAGGACAGTTTATTCCTGTATTATTTTCCCTCATGCCATGTAATTAATTTTCTATTATAAATCAGTTCAGTTCAGTTGCTCAGTTATGTCCAACTCTTTGTGACCACATGAACTGCAGCACACCAGGCTTCCCTGTCCATCACCAACTCCCGGAGCATACGCAAACTCATGTCCAATGAGTAGATGATGCCATCCAACCATCTCATCCTCTGTCATCCCCTTCTCTTCCTGCCTTAAACCTTTCCCAGCATCAGGGTTTTTTCCAAAGAGTCAGTTCTTTGCATCAGGTGGCCAAATTATTGGAGTTTCAGATTCAGCATCAGTCCTTCCAATGAATATTCAGGACTGATTTCCTTTAGGATGGACTGGTTGGATCTCCCTGCAGTCCAAGGAACTCTCAAGAGTCTTCTCCAACACCACAGTTCAAAGCTGCTCAGCTTTTTTATGATCCAACTCTTAAATCCATACATGACTACTGGAAAAATCATAGTTTTGATTAGATGGACCTTTGTCAGTAAAGTAATGTGTCTGTTTTTTACCATGATGTCTAGGTTTGTCATAGATTTTCTTCCAAGGAGCAAGTGTCTTTTAATTTCATGGCTGTAGTCACCATCTGCAGTGGTTTTGGAGGCCCCCCCCCCCCCAAAATAAAATCTGTCACTGTTTCCATTGTTTCCCCATCTATTTGCCATGAAGTGATGGGACCAGATGCCATGATCTTAGTTTTCTGAATGTTGTTTCAAGCCAGCCTTTCCACTCTTCTTTTTCACTTTCATCAAGTGTCAGAGAATGTTTAACAGTAGGATTCCTGTGTGCTGTTTCCTATCTCTGTTGAGTCCTCTGTTCCAGGCAAGCCTCTCCCAGGATGGAGATCAAAGAGATGGCATGCTTCCATAGGATTTCCTTCATTAGCTTTTCCATTTGGTGAAAGGGATTGTTTACGACCCTCTTTTGATATGGATCGCCTTTTGGTCTTATGGTTTCTATTGCTCCTCGCTTCCTTGGTAACTTGTAAAACCTGGTCTCTTGATCTTTATCTGAAGAAGCTACCTTGTATTACAGTATATATACTCTTACAGAATTCAATAAAGCACCCTTGTTCCATCAGAGCTTGAGTTCCCGTCTCTCTCTCTCTCTCTCTTTATTTCTGGCTGATTCCCTGGAGCGTGAAGGCCGGCTGCATAAGCCAGGGAATATTAGCCTCTTTCCTTCTTTCACTTTCTCATCGTCGACTATGGACCACCAGGTTCCGGTCCATTAAAGGACCTCAGCAATCAAGCAGCTCTTTAGTTCTTCTTTGCTTTCTGTCATAAGGGTGGTGTCATCTGCATATCTGAGGTTATTGATATTTCTCCCGGCAATCTTGATTCCAGCTTGTGCTTCATCCAGCCTGCATTTCTCATGATGTACTGTGCATATAGGTTAAATAAAAAAGGTGACTATGTACAGCCTTGACGTACTTCTTTCCCTATTTGGAACCGGCCTGTTGTTCCATGTCTGGTTCTAACTGTTGCTTTTTGACCTGCACACACATTTCTCAGGAGGCAGGTAAGGTGGCCTGGTATTCCTGTCTCTAAGAATTTTCCACAATTTGTTGTGATCCACACAGTCAAAAGCTTTGGCATAGTCAGTAAAACAGAAGTAGATGTTAGATGTAGCAAGTAAACTTTCTTGCTTTTTCAATGATCCAACAGATGTTGGCAACTTGATCTCTGGTTCCTCTGCCTTTTCTCAATCTAGCTTGAACATCTGGAAGTTCATGGTTCAGGTATTTGCTGAAGGCTGGCTTGGAGAATTTTGAGCATTACTTTACTAGTGTGTGAGATGAGTACAATTGTGTGATATTTTGAATATTCTTTGGCATTGCCTTTCTTAGGGACTGGAATGAAAACCTTTTCCACTTCTGTGACCATTGTTGAGTTTTCCAATTTCCTGGCATATTGAGCCTAACACTTTCACAGCATCATCTTTTAGGATTTGAAATAGCTCAACTGGAATTCCATCACCTCCACTAGCTTTGTTCATAGTGATGCTTCCTAAGGCCCACTTGAGTTTGGATTCCAGCATATCTGGCTCTAGGTGAGTGATCACACCATTGTGCTCATCTGGGTCATTAACATCTTTTTTGTATAGTTCTTCTGTATATTCTTGCCACCTCTTCTTAATATCTTCTGCTTCTGTTAGGTCCAGTTTTTGTCCTTTATTATAAATACTTCCACACTAAAATGCTCCTCTTTAAATGTAATCCACAAAGTAAACTATATTTAGCATTCCTATGTCTACAAATTCTGTTTTATACACTTAGATTTAGTATAATTCTTTAATTTTCTGTCTTTATACTAATTTATCTCTTCATTCTCAGTGTAGACTCATATTTCCTGGAAAGAAAGATTTTTGAAATATTAATGCTATTTATTTCTCTTTATGTATGGTAATTAATGAATTTCTCCATAGAATAAAATTTAGTTGATACTTTGCTTATGTATAGGTGATACAATGCTGTCTTATGGTCATAAAAAACCTGCTGTGACTAGACTTACTCTTTTTCCATAAAAAATTAGAAACAGGACATAATATAAAAAACTTTTTCTGACATTGAACAACAGGTAGTATGATACTGATATCCTTGAGAGGAAATAAACAACATATACTCTATAATTACTTCAGTTTTCTACCTGGTGTCAGTCTACACTGTGAAATAAGCAGAACATGGAAGATCATGTTAAATCAAGCAGACAAGATTAGAGTTTAGGAAGACTGAAGAGGGTGAAATTTTTATAGCATAAATCTGAAGAGAAAAGATTTCAGAGAAAAAGAGCTATAGAAATTCTCAATAAATCTTATGGACTTTAGACTGGATGCAAGAATGTATACTCTGTAACTTCTAATCAATATTGTGTGGACGTTCTAATCAGAGAAATCAAGCAAGAAAAATAAATAAAAGGAATGCATATTCAAAAAAAAAGAAGTAAGATTATCTCTCTTTACAGAAGACGTACTATTATACATTGAAAACCACATTACAAAAAATCATCAATAAGTGAATTTAGCAAAGCTGTAAAATACAAGATCAATACACAAACATCCATTACAAATCTCCATGATCTAGCAAAGAACAATGTGAAAATGATAGTACAATTTTATTTACAAATGGCACCAACACAAAAGAATTAGGAATAATTTTGAGCAAAGAAATGAAAATACAAATGAAATATTCTTCAGCAAAGACTATATTGTAAGTATAAACATTCCTATTTTTGAGTTATTACTGAACTCTAGTTCAGTTACTTGCAGCTCAAAAGTCAGTAATAGAGGTTGTCCCTAGATTTGGTAAGAAGGAAACATCCTTTATTCAGAAAAGTTGGCAATC
Organism: Cervus elaphus; assembly: GCF_910594005.1. Lineage (NCBI taxonomy): Eukaryota > Metazoa > Chordata > Mammalia > Artiodactyla > Cervidae > Cervus > Cervus elaphus. The sequence continues at coordinate 3,559,740 of NC_057831.1, read as the reverse complement.
TGGGGAGAAGGTGAACTCTTGTTCAGAGACCCAGTCTGAACATTTGTTCAGCCATGACAATTTTTAAAGGAAAAAGGGGAAAGAATTTCTGTTAATCATTAAGGTAGGAGGTCAGATTCTTCATCATCTTTCCATTGTGTCCAGACCTGCTGACTTCTCTTGGTCTTCCTTTGGATGATGCCCTGCTTGCCTGGTCTGATTGCAATTGGATGCTTTCTTGTGTATGTAATCCGCCCTCAAATTTATTAAGGGAAGCTGAGGGTAGAGGGTCAGCCATTCTTTATGCACTCAATTCTTCATTCTTACTTCTTTTAAGCCAGGAAAGGAATAAACAGGTTAGGCAAGACCTTATATACATTCAGTAGAGCAGAAGTCAGGCATTATGGTAAATGCAACCTCATGATCTCATTTTTTAATTAAAGTTTAATGGGAACAGAAATAGACAAACTGGAAAGCGGTAAAATAACTTTTTAAAAATCCCTACTTGTCAGACATCATTCCACTTGCATGGGATTAGAGGGCAAATAGGGACTTCCCTGGTGGCTCAGATGGTAAAGAATCTGTCTACAATGCAGGAGACCCAGGTTTGATCCCTGGCTCGGGAAGATACTATGGAGAAGAGAATGACAACCCACTCTAGTGTTCTTGCCTGGAGAATTCCATGGACAGAGGAGTCTGGTGGGCTCAGTCCATGGAGTGACAAAGAGTCAGACATGACTGAGTGACTAAGAGGGCAAAGATCCATTTTCTGTAACTTCGTCATACTGACATAGGGCATTTCATTTTCAGAGTGAAAGACATCGACATGGTCCTGTTGTATCTCTTTGCTGACAATTTTATTTTTTTGCTTACATATATGAGCAGAGCACACTACAATCTTTCTAATGCCTACAAAGATATGTGCCATTGTGAAAAATAGTGTTGATCCCATTCTTATATCACATACTGAGTCTGTGACTCTATTGTCCTAAGCATAAACTGCTAGTCAAAGTCTTCCTAGATAGGACACAAAAAATGCCAAGTAGCCAGGGAGAAAAGATACAAATTGAACTTTATCAAAATTAAAATTTTCATATCAAAGGGTACCATCAAGAATGTAAAAATACAGCCTACACAGTGGCAGAAAATACTCTCAAGTCACATAACTAGTAAAAGATTGTATCTGGAGTACAGTAAATTCCCCTATATATGAATGAATTCTGTGCCAAGAGAATGTTTGTAAGTCCAACAAAGTTAGCCTAGGTATCCAACTAACACAATCAGCTATATAGAGTACTGTGCTGTAATATGTTTATATGTTTCACACAAATAAAGAGAAAAACAAACACACAAAAAAAGTGCTAGTTCCTCAGTCATGTTTGACTCTTTGCAATCCCGTGGACTGTAGCCTGACAAGCTCCTCTGTCCATGAAATTCTCTATGCAAGAGGCAAGAATACTGGAGCAGGTAGTCACTCCCTTCTTTGAGGGATCTTCCCGACCCAGGGATCGAAACCAGATCTCTTGCCTTGCAGGCAGATTCTTTACCTTCTGAGACATCAGGGAAGCTCCAGAAAACAGATAAAACATTTTTAATTGTACAGTACAGTAAGAAGTACGGTACAACAGCTGGCATACAGGGGTGCATTCACATCTTTGAAAGTTCACAACTTGAAGGTTCCTATGTAGGGGACTTGCTGTATATAAAAGACCTTGATAACACAACAACAACCACCACAAAAAGAGTTACAAATTGCATAAATAATTCAGTTGACATTATTTAAAGAAAACATAAAAATCACAATAAGCACATGAAAAGAAATCCAACACTAGTAATCATTAGGGAAATACAAATCAAAACCACAATGAGATAGCGCATCTTAGCCACTAGGAGGGCTGTAACAAAAATGAGAGAAAATATCAAATGCCAACAAGCATGTGGACATTTTGGAATACTTATCCATCTTTTGTAGGAATTTAACATGAGTCACCTAGAAGAATAGTTTGGCAGTTCCCAAAATGTTAAATATACAGTCCAGTTCAGTTGCTTAGTCGTGTCTGACTCTTTGTAACCCCATGGACTGCAGCACACCAGGCCTCCCTGTCCATCACCAACTCCCAGAGTTTACTCAAACTCATGTCCATTGAGTCGGTGATGCCATCCAACCATCTCATCTTCTGTCATCCCCTTCTCCTCCTACTTTCAATCTTTCCCAGCATCAGGGTCTTTTCCAAGGAGTCAGTTCTTTGCATCAGGTGGCCAAAGTATTGCAGTTTCAGTTTCAGCATCAGTCCTTCCAATGAATATTCAGGACTGATTTCCTTTAGGACTGGTTGAATCTCCTTGCTGTCCAAGGGACTCTCAAGAGTCTTCTGCAACACCACAGTTCAAAAGCATCAATTATTCAGCACTCAGTTTTCATTACAGTCGAACTCTCACAACTACACATGACTACTGGAAAAACCATAGCTGTGACTAGACAAACCTTTGTTGGCAAAGTAATGTCTCTGCTTTTCAATATGCTGTCTCGGTTTGTCATAACTTTTCTTCCAAGGAGCAAGTGTCTTTTAATTTCATGGCTGCAGTCACCATCTGCAGTGATTTTGGAGCCCCACAAAATAAAGTCTCACCATTTCCATTGTTTCCCCATCTATTTGCCATGAAGTGATGGGACCAGATGCCATGATCTTAGTTTTATGAATGCTGAATTTTAAGCCAACTTTTTCACTCTCCTATTTCACTTTCATCAAGAGGCTCTTTCATTCTTCTTTGCTTTCTGCCATAAGGGCAGTGTTATCTGTGTATCTAAGGTTATTGATTATTCTCCTGGAAATCTTGATTCCAGCTTGTGCTTCCTCTAGCCCAGAGTTTCTCATGATGTACTCTGCATCTATGTTAATTATGCAGGGTGACAATATAAAACCTTGACGTACTCCTTTCCCTATTTGGAAACAGTCTGTTGTTCCATATCCAGTTCTAACTGGTTGCTTCTTGACCTGCATGCAGATTTCTCAGGAGACAGGTCAGGTGGTCTGGTATTCTCTTCTCTTTAAGAATTTTCCACAATTTGTTGTGATCCACACCTTCAAAGGCTTTGGTATAGTCAATAAAGTGGAGGAAGATGTTTTCTCTGGAACTCTCTTGCTTTTTGCAGTTACCATAAGACAAAACAATTCTTAGAAATATGCACAAAAGAAATAAGCTTGTTTGTACACAAATATTTCTAAAAGAATTTTGAAATAGGTACAAAGCAGAAACAAGCCAAATGTCCACCAGCTGATGAATAATAAAAGTGATATACCCATATAATGGAATGTTATTCAATACTAAAAATGAAGTGCTGAAATCTGCTACAACATGAGTTTACTTTAAAAATATTATGTTAAGGGATCTCTCCCTTAACATCTTCCTTTAGTCATGAAGAACTCGTATTGTATCAAAATTCATATTTATATCAAAGGTCCAAAATAAATAGATCTGTATAAATAGCAATTATTTTCATGATTGCTAGGACACAAAGAGTTGTGTGGGACAGTGAATGAGAGTCACTGAAAATGTGTACAAGATGTGTTTTGAGTGAGATGAAATGTAAAATCATGGTAATGATGGAGCAACTATCTAAATATACTGACAACCAATCAATTGTAGACTTGTGTGTGAAATATATCCCAGTAAAGCCATAAAAGTCAATCTAATTTGTCACATTAGCAAAAACAAAAGGAGAAAAATAAAATGTCCATATTTAGGGATCCAGGAAAAATTTGATAACATTTAATTGTCATTCAGTAAAGGAAAAAGAAAAAAAAAAAAAGCTCTAAGCCAACTAAAAATGGAAATAAATGACTACAAAAAGCCTACAGTAATCATCACACTTAATTGTGAAATATAGAAACTTTCCCCTTGATGTTAGGTATATGATAAGAATATTCTCTTTTTCAATTATATTCAGCATTGTTTCAGAGTTTTCAATACTTGCAATGAGGTCAGAATAGAAATAAATGGCTTAAGGGTAAGTAAAGGAGTAATAAAATTATCTCTTTTTTTGCATTTGATATAATCATAGTTTTTGAAAATCCAAAAAAGAAAAAAAAAAAAATCTGTGGCAAAATTATAAAGCAAAATCTCTGGATGCAAACTTGTTCAGTTCAGTTCAGCTTAGTTCAGTCACTCAGTCATGTCTGACTCTTTGCGACCCCATGAATCACAGTACGCCATGCCTCCCTGTCCATCACAAAGGTAAATATAGAAAAATAAATTAATTTCTTCATTCCAGCTACAAAGGAAATTCATAAAAAAGCCATTTCAGTAACATCAATATGTCAAATACATAAGAACAAACCTAGTGAAAATATTTAAGTTTTCTACATTGAAGACTGCAAAGTGATAGTAAGATAATTTAAATAATCTAAATATGTAGAGGGATTATACCATCATTCATTAATTGGAAGGTTCAGTATTATGGATAAATTTCCCCAAGTTTCTCTATGGATTCTATGCAAAATATATAAAGAACTCAAGTGAACTGAAAGGAAAAAGCAGAAAATTCATTAGAAAAATGAAAAATAGAATGCTCTGGATTTTTACAATAGTGTATTTCCAAATGGACAAGAAACAATGAAAAAGTTTCTCATCTTCATTAGACTGTAGAGAAATAAAAAATAAACCACAATGAAATACCACTACATGACTTCCCATAAGACAATGGCTAAAGTTAAAAATAATCATGCAATAGTCAAAAGTGTTGTAAATATTTGAGATAAGTCATACTCTGTTAGAAAGAGGAGGTGCACCCTGGCCATATGCTTAATAATGTCTAATGAAAAGTCACTTGTATAATTTATTACCCAGTAATTCCATGTCTAGTATACAGTCAACTGAAATGCATGTACACATTCAGCATATACTCAGGGCTAGACTAGACTTTTTTTTTTATTTGGAGGATAATTGCTTTACAACATTATGTTGGTCTCGCCATAAAATAACATGCATCAGTCATAAATATTCATAGGCTCCCTCCCACTTGAGCCTCTCTCCCACCCCTCCCCACCCCTCCCCACCCCTCCCTTCCCCACCCCACCCCTCCCCACCCCTCCCCTCCCCACCCCACCCCATTAGGTTGTCACAGAGAACCAGGTTGAGTTCTCTGCAAATTCCCACTGGCTATCTATATATTTTATACATGGTCAAGTTTAGGTTTCAAAGCTACTCTCTCAATTTGTCTTACCTTCTCCTTCCCTCACTGTGTCCACAAGTCTGTTCTTTATGTCTGCATCTCTAATGCTATGCTGCAAATAGATTCATCATTATCTTTTTACCAGATTCCATATATATGTGAAATATATGATATTTACTTTTTTCATTCTGACTTACTTCACCCTGTATAGCAGGCTTTAGGTTCATCCACCTAACTAGAAACTGACTCAAATTTCTTTTTATGGCTGAGTAATATTCCATTGTCTATATGTAGCACTACTACTTTATCAATTCATTTGTCAATGGACTTCTAGGTTGCATCCACATCCTAGCTATTGTAAATAGTGCCACAATGAACACTGTGGTACATATGTATGTTTGAATTATGGTTTTCTCAGGGTATATGCCCTGTAGTGAGATTTCTGGGTCATATGGTAGCTTTATTCCTAGATTTTTTATAACAGAACTGCACATAATAGTATCAAGTTTTAAACTTCCTGAACATCTAACAGCACAAAATAAATACATGAATGGTAATATATTCACATATTACAATGTGTTACATAAAAAAATGTTATATTACAATTTTCTCTATCAATATGGATGAATCCCATAGCTGAAATGATGAAAAGTGAAGGCCAGGTACAGAGGAGACCATGTTGCATTTTTATAAAATTCAAAAATGGCTGAAATGACTCTTTGGATTTAGAAGATCTCATAGTGGTGACTCTTTGGGGAGAAAAGAAACTGGAAGAAAGTAGCTCTAGGGAGATGAAAACAGTGTTTACTTTTATTTTATATTTTTTAAGGTGTATTCTTCCCATATTTTATTTTAGTTTTCTTTTTAAAAAATCTACTTATTTTTAAATTGAAGGATAATTGCTTTGCAGAATTTTGTTGTTTTCTGTCACACATCAACGTGAATCAGCCATGGGTATACATATATCCCCTCCCTCTTGAACCTCCCTCTCATCTCCCTCCCCATCCCATCCCTCTAGGTTGATTCAGAGCCCCTGTTTGAGTTTCCTGAGACACACAGAAAATTCCCATTGGCTATCTATTTTGCATATGGTAATGTAAGTTTCCATGTCACTCTTTCTATACACCTCCCCCTCTCCTCCCCCTGCCCATGTTCATAAGTCTGTTCTCTATTTCCATTTCTCCATTGTTGCCCTGCAAATAAATTCGTCAGTACCATCTTTCTAGATTCCATATATATGCATTATCTTGCTCTTTCTGATTTACTTCACTCTCTAAAACAGGCTCTAGGTTCATCCACCTCATTAGAACAGACTCAAATGCATTCCTTTCTATGGCTGAGCAACATTCCATTGTATATATGCACCACAGCTTCTTTATCAATTCATCTGTAGTTGGACATATAGGTTGCTTCCATGTTTTAGCTACTGTAAATAGTGCTACAATGAACATTGGGGTACATGTTTCTTTTTAAACTTTGGTTTCCTCCAGGTATATGCCTGGGAGTGGGATTGCTGGGTCATATGGTGGTTTTATTTCTAGTTTTTTAAGAAATCTCCATACCTTTTTCCATAGCAGCTACATCAATTTACATTCCCACCAACAGTGCAAGAGCATTCCCTTTTCTCCACATACTCTCCAGCATTTATTGTTTGTAGACTTTTTGATCATGGCCATTGTGACCAGTGTGAGATGATACCATTGTATCACCATTGTAGCTTTGAATTGCATTTCTCTAATAATGAGCAATGTTGAGTTTTTGTTTTTTAATGTCTTTGTTAGCCATCTGTATGTCTTCTTTGGAGAAATGCCTGTTTAGGTCTTTTTCCCACTTTTTGATTGGGTTGTTTGTTTTTCTGGTATTGAGTTGTATGAGCTGATTGTATATTTTGGAAATTAATCCTTTGTCAGTTAATTCATTTGCTATTATTTTCTCCCATTCTGAGGGTTGTCTTTTCTCCTTGTTATAGCTTCCTATGCAGTGCAAATGCTTTTAATCAGGTCCCACTTGTTTACTTTTATTTTTACTTCCATTACTCTAGGAGGTGTGTCATAGAGGATCTTGCTTTGATGTATGTCATTGAGTGTTCTGCCTATGTTTTCCTCTAAGAGCTTTGTAGTTTCTGGTCTTACATTTAGCTTTTTAATTCATTTTGAGATTATATTTATGTTTGGTGTCAAGAAGTGTTCTAATTTCATTCTTTTACATGTAGCTGTCAAATTTTACCCGCACCACTTAATGAAGAGGCTATCTTTTGCTGATTGCTTCCTTTGTCAAAAATAAGGCGTCCATAGGTGTGTGGGTTTATTTCTTGGCTTTTTATCTTGTTCCATTCACCCGTATTTCTGTTTTTGTGCCAGTACCGCTCTGTCTTGATGACGTGGCTTTGTAGTATAATCTGAAGTCAGGAAGGTTGGTTCCTCCAGCTCCACTCATCTTTCTCAAGACTGTTTTGGCTACTCATGGTCTTTTGTGTTTTCATACACATTGTGAAAAATTTTTTTCTAGTTCTGTGAGAAATGCCGTTGGTAATTTGATAGGGTTCATATTGAATCTGTAGATTGCATTTGGTAGTACAGTCATTTTCACAATATTGATTCTTCCTACCCAGGAACATGAAATAGCTCTCCATCTGTTTATGTCATCTTTGATTTCTTTTTAGTGTCTTATAATTTCTTGTATATAGTTCTTTTGTCTCCTTGGGTAGGATTAGTCCTAGATATTTTATTCTTTTTGTTGCAATAGTGAATGGGATTGATTCCTTAGTTTCTATTTCTGACCTTTCATTGTTTGTATATAGGAATGTAAGTGATCTCTATGTATTGATTTGTATCCTGCTACTTTGCTAAATTCACTGATTAGCTCTAGTACTTTTCTGATAGTATCTTTAGGGTTTTCTATGTATAGTATCATGTCAGCTGTAAAAGTGAGAGCTTTACTTCTTTTCTGATCTGGATTCCTTTTATTCTCTTTCTTCTCTGATTGCTGTAGTTACAACTTCCAAAACTATGTTGAGTAACAGTGGTGAGAGTGGACACCCTTGTCTTGTTCCTGATCTTAGGGGGAATGCTTTCAGTTTTTCACCATTGAGAATGTTTGCTGTGGACTTATCATATATGGCCTTTATTATGTTGAGGTAAGTTCCTTCTATGCCCATTTTTTTTAAGAGTTGTGATCATGAATGGGTGCTGAATTTTGTCAAAGGCTTTTTCTGCATCTATTGAGATTATCATGTGGTTTTTATCTTTCAATTGTTAATATGGTGTATCACATTGATTGATTTGTGTATATTGAAGAATCTTTGCATCCCTGGAAGAAATTCAGCTGGATCATGTTGTATGGTGTATGTATAATGTGATGTTGAATTCTTTTTTGCTAGAATTTTGTTGAGGATTTTTGCATGTATGTTCATAACTGACATTGGCCTCTAGTTGGTGTGTGTTGTCTTTGTCTGTGTGTTGTCTTTGTCTGGCTTTGGTATCAGGGTGATGGTGGCCTCATAGAATGAGTTTGGAAGTATTCCTTCCTCTGCAAATTTTTGAAAGAATTTTATAAAGATGGCATTAGCTTCTCTCTAAATGTTTGATAGAATTCTCCTGTGAAGCCATCTGGCCCTTGGCTTTTGCTTTTTGGGAGATTTTTTTTTTTTATCACAGTTTCGGTTTCAGTGCTTATATTTGGGTTGCTCATAATTTCTATTTCTTTCTGGTTCAGTTTTGGAAAGTTGAACTTTTCTAAGAATCTGTCCATTTCTTCCAGGTTCTCCACTTTATTGCCATATGGTTGCTCATGGTAGTCTCTTATAATCCTTTATATTTCTGTATTGTCTGTTGTAACCTCTCCTTTTTCATTTCTAATTTTGTTCATTTGATTCTTCTTTTTTTCTTGATGAGTGTGGCTAAAGTTTGTCAATTTTGCTTATCTTCTCAAAGAACAAGCTTTAGTTTTATTAATCTTCACTATTATTTCTTTTTGGTGCTTCCCTGGTGGCTCAGAGGTTAAAACATTTGCCTGCAATGCGGGAGACCCAGGTTCAATCCCTGGGTTGGGAAGATCCCCTGGAGAAGGAAATGGCAACCCACTCCAGTATTCTCACCTGGAGAATCCTATGGATGGAGGAGCCTGGTAGGTTGCAGTCCACAGGGTCTCAAAGAGTCAGACACGACTGAGCAACTTCACTTTCACGTTTCTTTCATTGTTTCTTTAATTTTTTTTCATTTATTTCTGCTCTGATTTTGTGATTTCTTCCCTTCTGCTTTTTGCGGATTTTGTTGTTGCTGTTGTTCTTTTTTCCAGTTGTTTTAGGTGTAAAGTTAGGTTGTCTATTCAATCTTTTTCTTGTTTCTTTAAGTAGGATTGTATTGCTTTAAACTTCCGTCTTAGAATTGCTTTTAATGCATCACATAGGTTTTTAGTTGTCATGTTTTCATTGTCATTGGTTTCTAGGAATCCTTTTTATTTCCCTTTTGATTTACTCAATAACCTGGCCATCATTTAGAAACGTATTGTTTAATCTCTATGCGTTTGTGTTTTTACAGTTTTGTTTTTTTGTTTTTTTCCTTATAATTGATATCAGGTCTCATAGCGTTGTGGTCAGAAAAGATTCTTGATATGATTTCAATTGTCTTAAATTTACTGAATTTTTATTTGTGACACAAGATATAGTCTATTCTGGAAAATGTTCCATGTGCACTGTATTCTGTACTTGGATGGAATGGCCTGAAGACATCAGTGCTATCCATCTAGTCTAATGTATCATTTAAGACTTGTGTTTCCTTATTAATTTTCTGTTTTGATGGTCTGTCCATTAGTGTAAGTGGGGTGTTAAGGTCGCCTACTATTACTGTGTTACTGTTACTTTCTCCATTTATATCTGTTAGTGTTTGCGTTAGGTATTGAGATGCTCCTATGTTGGGTGCTTAGATGTTTACAGTTGTTATGTCTTCCTCTTGGATTGATCCCTTTATTATTATCAAGTAGTGTCCTTCCTTATATCTTGTAATATTCTTTATTTTAAGGTCTATTTTATCTGATATGAGGATTCCTATTAAAGCTTTCTTTTGATTTCCATTTGCATGGAATATATTTTTCCATCCTCTCACTTTCAGTATATATGTGCTTTAGGCCTAAAGTGTTTCTTTTAGACAGCATGCATAGGGGTGGGTCTTGTTTTTGTATCCATTCAGCCAGTCTGTATCTTTTGGTCAGAGCATTTAATCCATTTATATTTAAAGTAATTATTGATATTTATGTTCCTATTGCCATTTTCTTAAAAATTGTTTGGGGTTTGTTTTTGTAGATCTTTTTCTTTTTTTTTTTCTGACTATACATCTCTTCAACATTTGTTGTAAAGCTGGTTTGGTGGTACTGAATTCTTTTAACTTTTGCTTGTCTGTAAAGCTTTTGATATCTCCACTAATTTTGAATGAGACCTTGCCAGGTAGAGTAATCTTGGTTGTAGATTTTTCCCTTTCAGTACTTTAAATATAGCCTGCCATTCCCTTCTGGTCTGCAGAGTTTCTGCTGAAAAATCAGCTGCTAACCGTATGGGGCTTCCCTTGTGATCCAGCTAGTAAAGAATCTGCCTGCAGTGCAGACCTGGGTTTGATCCCTGTGTTGGGAAGATGCCCTGGAGAAGGGAAAGACTACCCACTTCAGTATTCTGGCCTGTCGAATTCCATGGACTGTATAGTCCATGGGGTTGCAAAGAGTCGGACATGACTGAGCAACTTTCACTTCCCTTCCCTTGTATGTTACCTGTTGCTTTCCCCTTGTTGCTTTTAATAGTCTTTCTTTGTGTTTAATCTTTGTTAGCTTGATTAGTATGTGTCTTGGCATGTTTCTGCTTGGGTTTATCCTATAGGGGAATCACTGTGATTCTTGGACTTGATTGACTATTTCCTTTCCCATATTGGAAATTTTCAACTATAATCTCTTCAAAATTTTTCTCATGCCCTTTCTTTTTCTCTTCTTCTTCTGGGGCCCTTATAATTCAGATGTTGGTGTGTTTAGTATTGTCCCAGAATTCTCCAGGAATATCCTCAGTTTTCTTTTTTTTTACTTTATTCTGCTCTTCAGCAGTTAGTTCCATCATTTTGTCTTCCAGCTCACTGATTCATTCTTCTACTTCAGATATTCTAGATATTCTGCTATTGATTCCTTCTAGAGTATTTTAATTCCAGTAATTGTGTTGTTTGTCTCTGTATGTTTATTCTTTAATTCTTCTAGGTCTTTGTTAATTGATTCTTGCTTTTTCTCTATTCTATTTACAAGGCTTTGGATCATCTTTAATATCTTTATCCTGAATCCTTTTTCACATAGTTTGTCTATTTCTTCTTCATTTATTTGGACTTGTGTGTTTTAGTTTGCATCTTCATTTTTGCAGTATTTCTCTGCCTTTTCACTACTTTTTTAAACTTAATTTGTTTGAGGTCTCCTTTTCCAAGGCTTCAAGTTTCAATTCTTTCTTCCTTTCGGTTTCTGCCCTCATACATTTAGTCCAGTGGTTCGTTAAGCTTCATATAGGGTGTGACTTGTGCTTTCATTCCACTGGGAAGAAGTGAATTTTTTTTTCCTCTGATGGGCAGGGCTGAGTGGGTTGGTAATTCTGTCTGCTGATGACTGGGTACTTTTGTCTAGTTTGCTATTTGGATGAGGCTTCCCGCACAGGGTGTCACTGGCAGCTGCTTGGATTGTGAGGATCCTGATGGTGCCAAGTGTGCAGGGACACAGACTGCCTCAGCCGCAGGAGCTATGACCCTACCAGAGTCTTTTTTTGAGCCTCTGGCATCTGGTGATCAGGTCTCTTTGGCTAGTCTTTCTCCATCGCTCCTCCCAATCAGGCACTTAGATGGCTCTCTTGCCTGAGGTCATTCTCTGTTCTTTGGTGTGTCAGGCACATAAATGCACCCCCCCACCCCTGGCTGGGGTCCTAATCTGTTGTTTGGCACATCAGGCATCTAAAGGGGCACCCTGGGTGGGATCCTACTCTGTTGTTCCAGGTATCAGGCGCTTGATGCACAAGCCTCTCTATTGTTCAGCTGCTGGTGCTGGTGTGTGAGAGGAGAGAGGCTACAGTGGTGGCTCTACAACCCATGAATGACTCAGCAGTATGTCCTTGCTTCCATGGCTGCCTGACTTTCCTCCACAGGCATTTCCCACCACAAACTCCTCCCACATATTTACTCAGGACGTTTCCCCACAGTCAACAGCAGACATTGCCTTGGGATTGCTCCACAATCCCTACACTCCAGCTTTTAGACACTGCCTTCTAGGGGACTTGCATCCCTGTCCAGAGTATGTATGACTGTGACAAGGATTGTCTTATTCTCATTCAGTCGTCTCCAACTCTTTGTGACCTCATGGACTGCAGCACACCAAGCCTCCCTGTCTATCACAAACTCCTGGAGTTTTCTCAAACTCATATCTATTCAGTCGGTGATGCCATCCAACCATCTCATCCTTTGTCGTCCCCTTCTCCTCCTGCCTTCAATCTTTTCCAGCATCAGGGTCTTTTTAAATGAGTCAGTTCTTCTCATCAGGTGGCCACAGTATTGGAGTTTCAGCTTCAGCATCAGTCCTTCCAATGAACACCCAGAACTGGTCTCTTTTAGGATGGACTGGTTGGATCTCCTTGCAGTCCAAGAGACTCTCAAGAGTCTTCTCCAAAACCACAGTTCAAAAGCATCAATTCTTCGCACTCAGCTTTCTTTATGGTCCAACTCTCACATCCATACATGACTACTTGATAAATCATAGCTTTGACTAGATGGACCTTTGTTGGCAAAGTAATGTCTTTGCTTTTTAACATGCTATCTAGGTTGGTCATAGCTTATCTTCCAAGGGGCAAGCATCTTTTAATTTCCATGGCTGCCATCACCATCTGTGGTGATTTCCCCCCAAAATAAAGTTCGTCACTGTTTCCATTGTTTCCCCATCTATTTGTCATGAAGTGATGGGACCAGAAGCTGTGATCTTAGTTTTCTGAAAAATCAACTTTTACTCTCTTCTTTCACTTTCAACAAGAGGCTCTTTAGTTCTTCGCTTTCTGCCCTAAGGGTGATGTCATCAGCATATCTGAAATTATTGATATTTCTCCCAGTAATCTTGATTCCAGCTTGTGCTTCTTCCAGCCCAGCATTTCTCATGATGTACTCCGCATATAAGTTAAATAAGCAGGGTGACAATATACAGCCTTGACGTACTGCTTTTCCTATTTGGAACCAGTCTGTTGTTCCATGTCCAGTTCTGACTTACTTCTTAACCTGAATACAGATTTCTTAGGAGGCAGGTAAAGTGGTCTGGTATTCATATCTCTTGAAGAATTTTCCACAGTTTCTTGTGATCCACACTGTCATAGGCTTTGGCATAGTCAATAAAACAGAGATAGATGTTTTTCTGGAACTCTCTTGCTTTTTCGATGATCCAACAGATGTCGGCAATTTGATATCTGGTTTCTGCCTTTTCTAAATCCAGCTTGAACATCTGGAAGTTCATGGTTTATGTACTGTTGAATCCTGGCTTGAAGAGTTTTGAGGATTACTTTACTAGCATACTAGATTAGTACAATAGTGTGGTAGTTTGAACATTCTTTGGCATTGCATTTCTTTGGGATTGGAATGAAAACTGACCTTTTCCAGTACTGTGGCCACTGGTGAGTTTACCAAATTTGCTGGCATATTGAGTGAAGCACTTTCACAGCATCATCTTTTAGGATGTGAAATAGCTGAATGGAATTCCATCACCTCCACTAGCTTTGTACATAGTGAGGTTTCCTGAGGTCCACTTGACTCCCCATTCCAGAACATCTGGCTCTAGGTGAGTGATCACACCATTGTGATTATCTGGGTCGTGAAGATCATTTATGTACAATTATTCTGTATGCTTGCCACCTCTTTGTGATATCTTCTGCTTCTGTTAGGTCCATACCATTTCTGTCCTTTACTGTGCCCATCTTTGAAAGAAATGTTCCCTTGGTATCTCTAATTTTCTTGAAGAGATCTCTAGACTTTCCCATTCTATTGTTTTCCTGTATTTCTTTGCTTTGATCACTGAGGAAGGGATTCTTATCTCTCCTTGCTATTCTTTGAAATTCTACATTCAAATGGGTATCTCTTTCCTTTTCTCCTTTGCCTTTTGCTTCTCTTCTTTTCTCAGCTATTTGTAAGACCTCCTCAGACAACCATTTTGCCTTTTTGTGTTTTTTTTTTACTTGGGGAATGTCTTGATCCATGCCTTCTGTACAGTGTCCCAAATCTCTGTCCATAGTCCTTCAGGCACTCTGTCTATCAGATCTAAACCCTTGGGTCTATTTCTCACTTCCACTGTATAATCTTAAGGGATTTGATTTAGGTCATACCTGAATGGTCTAGGGGTTTTCCCTACTTTCTTCAATTTAAGTCTGAATTTGGCAATAAGGAGTTCATGATCTGAGCCACAGTCAGCTCCCAGTCTTGTTTTTGCTGACTGTATAGAGCTTCTTCATCTTTAGCTACAAAGAATTTAATGAATCTGATTTCAGTATTGATCATCTGGTGATGTCCACATGTAGAGTTTTTTCTTGTGTTGTTGGAAGATGGTGTTTGCTATGACCAGTGCATTCTCTTGGCAAAACTCCATTAGCCTTTGCACTGCTTCCTTCTGTACTCCAAAGCCAAATTTGCCTGTTACTCCAGGTATTTCTTGACTTCCTACTTTTTCACTCCAATCCCCTATAATGAACAGGACGTCTTTTGGGGTGTTAGTTCTAGAAGGTTTGTAGGTCTTCTTAGAACCTTTCAACTTCAGCTTCTTCAGCATTCCTGCTCATGGTATAGACTTGGATTACTGTGATATTGAATGGTTTGCCTTGGAAATGAACAGACATCATTCTGTCATTTTTGAGATTGCATCCAAGTACTGCATTTTGGACTCTTTTGTTGACTATGATGGCTACTCCATTTCTTCTAAGGGATTCTTACCCACAGTATCAGATTTTCATCTGAGTTAAATTCACCCATTCCAGTCCATTTTAGTTCACTGATTCCTCAAATGTCAATGCTCTCTCTTGCCATCTCCTGTTTGACCACTTCTAATTTGCCTGGACTCATGGACCTAACATTCCAGGTTCTTATGCAACATTGCTCTTTATAGCATCAGACTTTATTTCCATCACCAGTCACATCCACAACTGGGTGTTGTTTTTGCTTCGGCTCTGTCTCTTCATTCTTTCTGTCTTGTTTTTCCATTGATCTCCAGTAGCATATTGGGCAGCTACTGACCTGGGGAGTTCATCTTTCAGTGTCCTATCTTTTTGCCTTTTCATAGTGTTCATGGGGTTCTCAAGGCAGTAATACTGAAGTGGTGTGCCATTCCCTTCTCCAGTGGACCACTTTTTGTCAGAACTCTTCACCATGACCCATCTGTCTTGAGTTGTCCTACATGGCATGGCTCATAGCTTCATTGAGTTAGTCAAGGCTGTGGTCCATGTGATCAGATTGTTCAGTTTTCTGTGCTTGTGATTTTCATTCTGTCTGCCATCTGATGGAGAAAGTTAAGAGGCTTATGGAAACTTCCTGATGGAAGAGACTGACTGAGGGGGAAATTGGGTCTTGTTCTGATGGACGGGGCAGTAAATCTTTAATCCAATTTTCTGTTTCTCATTCCATTTTGACTGCCCTAAATCAACTGCTTCACTCTCAGTCTCAAATGTTTCTCCTCTGACCCATTTAATTGCCTCAATTTGGGGATCGAAACCCTGCTTCAGTCCCCCTACCTCCTGAGGGCAAGTCCAGTCCTGCTAACACTTCTGATTTTCCCCCTAGTTCCTTCATCCTACCAAGTTTTGCATGGTTCTATATAGTCTTTTCTGGTGGCCAGGTATTCCTGCCCACTCTCAGCTGGTGCTCTGCAAGCACTTCTGTTTCTGAAGGTGTATTCCTGATGTATCCATGGAGAGACATGTACTCCTTGTCCACCTACTTCTCTGCCATCTTCTTCCTCCAAGAACATTGTTTATTTTAGTTGTGCTCACATGTCTAAGTACAGTCTTAAAAACCGATCCAACTATACAATTTATTGGTATGTTTTATCTATGCAAGTTACTCCTTGATAAATAATTTACAAAATAAGCATGGTAATATGAGTAAACATCTATTCAGTTTAAAAAATAAAAATATTGTCATGTGCCTGAACCATAGGAAAAATATTCTGAAAAGAATGCATAAATATAATATGCTGCATAATCAAAACTAGAATAATCTAGCAATAAAAAGGAAAAAGCATTTATATCAAATTCACTTGTCTATACTTTCAAAAATCCATTCTATAATGTTATTTGTTATTCAAGATGGTGGAATATTCTATTTTTTAGAATATTTTTTCCTTTCCATTAATTCTCAAGATGTTCCACAATGATTAATACCTGTAAATTATTCCAGTACCACATAATAAAAATTGAACAAGTCTTGAAAATGAATTAATTTTTATAAGCAATTGTGCTCTTTTCTGGTGAAAAGAGCTCCTTTCTCCACCTTTCAGACAGCAGTTTTCTCTTTGAATTCTTTGTACTGTATTTCCAAGTTTGAAGATAAATTCTCATGTATTTAGAAGATGGAAACAAAAAAGAGGTTGATTATTTATGTTCAGTCTTATTTCAAATCAGTGGATTGACATGATTATAGTTATTCACTCTAACATTAAAGATATGTTTTTAATTGAGAACGGTAGTTTTCTTTGAGTGTCTGCTCATTTTTTCAGTTAAGGATTATATTATGATAGAATTCTTAGGTTTAAGCTCCTTTTATTTATATCATTTAAAAACTCTTAATATGTTATAGCTTCTTGAATGCAACAATTTAAATTTTTATTTGAAAAAACATCATGTTAGATATTTACTATAAATGTTAGGATTTGGCAAAAAATTCTGAAATTTAGGAATAAAAATTATTTCAAAAAGCATATCAATAAATGTTTATGATGAAAAAAACAGTCTCTTCTGGGCATATAGTTAAAGAATAGAATTTAGAGACTGAAATCAGATGACTTGCCAATATACAAAAGATCATATACACTAGTCAAGAACATTTATGAAAATTTATTTTTCTCAGTTCAGATCAGTCGCTCAGTCGTGTCTGACTCCTTGCAATCCCATGAAGCACAGCATGCCAGGCCACCCTGTCCATCACCAATCCCCAGAGTCCACACAAACTCATGTCCATCGAGTCAGTGATGCCATCCAGCCATCTTATCCTCTGTTGTCCCTTCTCCTCCTGCCCCCAATCCCTCCCAGCATCAGGGTTTTTTCCAATGAGTCAGCTCTTTGCATAAGGTGGCCAAAGTATTGGAGTTTCAGCTTCAACATCAGTCCTTCCAATGAATATCCAGGACTGATGTCCTTTAGGATGAACTGGTTGGATCTCCTGTAGTCCAAGGGACTCTCAAGAGTCTTCTCCAACACCACAGTTCAAAAGCATCAATTTTTCGGTGCTCGGCTTTCTTCACAGTCCAACTCTCACATCCATACATGACCCCTGGAAAAACCATAGCCTTGACTAGATGGACCTTTGTTGGCAAAGTAATGTCTCTGCTTTTTAATATGCTATCTAGGTTGGCCATAACTTTCCTTCCAAGGAGTAAGCGTCTTTTAATTTCATGGCTGCAGGCACCATCTGCAGTGATTTGGAGCCCCCCCCCCCCCAAAAAATAAAGTCTGACCCTCTTTCCACTGTCTCCCAATCTACTTGCCATGAAGTGATGGGACCAGATGCCATGATCTTAGTTTTCTGAATGTTGAGCTTTAAGCCAACGTTTTCACTCTCCTCTTTCACTTTCATCAAGAGGCTCTTTAGTTCATCTTCACTTTCTGCCATAAGGGTGGTGTCATCTGCATATCTGAGGTTATTGATATTTCTCCCAGCAATCTTGATTCCAGCTTGTGCTTCTTCCAGCCCAGCGTTTCTCATGATGTACTCTGCATATAAGTTAAATAAGCAGGGTGATAATATACAGACTTGATGTACTCCTTTTCCTGTTTGGAACCAGTCTGTTGTTCCGTGTCCAGTTCTAACTATTGCTTCCTGACCTGTATACAGGTTTCTCAAGAGGCAGGTCAGGTGGTCTGGTATTCCCATCTCTTTCAGAATTTTCCACAGTTTATTGTGATACACACAGTCAAAGGCTTTGGCATAGTCAATAAAGCAGAAATAGATGTTTTTCTGGAACTCTCTTGCTTTTTCAATGATCCAACAGATGTTGGCAATTTGATCTCTGGTTCCTCTGCCTTTTCTAAAACCAGCTTGAACATCTGGAAGTTCATGGTTCATGTATTGCTGAAGCCTTGCTTGGAGAATTTTGAGCATTACTTTACTAGTATGTGAGGTGAGTACAATTGTGTGGTAGTCTGAGCATTCTTTGGGATTGTCTTTCCTTGGGACTGGAGTGAAAACTGACCTTTTCCAGTCCCGTGGCCACTGCTGAGTTTTCCAAATTTGCTGGCATATTGAATGCAGCACTTTCACAGCATCACCTTTCAGAATTTGAAATAACTCAACTGGAATTCCATCACCTCCACTAGCTTTGTTCATAGTGATGCTTTCTAAGGCCCACTTGACTTCACATTCCAGGATATCTGGCTCTAGGTGAGTGATCACACCATATGATTATCTGGGTCGTGAAGATATTTTTTGTACAGTTCTTCTGTGTGTTCTTGCCACCTCTTCTTCATATCTCCTGTTTCTGTTAGGTCCATATCATTTCTGTCCTTTATCGAACCCATCTTTGCATGAAATGTTCCTTTGGTATCTCTAATTTTCTTGAAGAGATCTCTAGTCTTTCCCATTCTGTTTTTTTCCTCTATTTCTTTGCATTGATCACTGAGGAAGGCTTTCTTACCTCTCCTTGCTATTCTTTGGAACTCTGCATTCAGATGGGAATATGTTTCTTTTCTCCTTTGCTTTTCACTTCTCTTCTTTCACAGCTATTTGTAAGGCCTCCTCAGACAACCATTTTTTCTATTTGCATTTCTTTTCCATGGGGATGGTCTTGAACCCAGTCTCCTCTACAATGTCACGAACCTCCATCCATAGTTCATCAGGCACTCTGTCAATCAGATCTAGTCCCTTAAATCTATTTTTCACTTCCACTGTATAGTCATAAGGGATTTGATTTAGGTCATACCTGAATGGTCTAGTGGTTCCCTACTTTCTTCAATTTCAGTCTGAATTTGGCAATAAGGAGTTCATGAACTGAGCCACAGTCAGCTCCCAGTCTTGTTTTTGCTGACTGTATAGGGCTTCTTTATCTTTGGCTACAAAGAATATAATCAATGTGATTTTGGTGTTGACCATCTGGTGATGTCCATGTGTAGAGTCTTCTTTTGTGTTATTGGAAGAAGGTGTTTGCTGTGATCAGTGTGTTCTCTTGGCAAAACTCTATTAGTTTTGCCCTGCTTCATTCCATACTTTCAAGGCCAAATTTGTCTGTTACTCCACGTGTTTCTTGACTTCCTACTTTTGCATTCCAGTCCCCTATCATGAAAAGGACATCTTTTTTGGGTGTTAGTTCTAAAAGGTCCTGTAGGTCTTCATAGAACTGTTCAACTTCAGCTTCTTCAGAGTTACTGGTTGGGGCATAGGCTTGTGTTACTGTGATATTGCATGGTTTGCCTTGGAAGCGAACAGAGATCATTCTGCCATTTATGAGATTGCATCCAAGTACTGTATTTTGGACTCTTTTCTTGACCATGATGGCTACTCCATTTCTTCTAAGGGGTTCCTGCCCACAGTAGTAGTCATCAGATGACCCACATAATGGTCATCTGAGTTAAATTCACCCATTCCAGTCCTTTTTACTTCGCTGATTCCTAGAATGTCGATGTTCACTCTTGCCATCTCCTGTTTGACCACTTCCAATTTGCCTTGATTCATGGACTTAACATTCCAGGTTCCTATGCAGTATTGTTCTTTACAGCATCTGACCTTTCTTCTATCACCAGTCACATCCACAAGTGGGTATTGTTTTTGCTTTGGCACCATCCCTTCATTCTTTATGGAGTTATTACTCCACTGAGCTCCAGTAGCATATTGGGCACCTACCGACCTGGGGAGTTCCTCTTTCAGTATCCTATCATTTTGCCTTTTCATACTGTTCATGGGCTTCTCAAGGCAAGAATACTGAAGTGGTTTGCCATTCCCTTCTCCAGTGGACCACATTCTGTCAAACATCTCCACCAAGACCCGTCTGTCCTGGGTGGCTAGATATACAGAAAGAAAACATTGTCTTTAAATTGCTACTCTTAAGCTTGTTTCTGTTATAAAGATTATGGAAGTTTTTGTTTTTTTGATCACAGACTATATTATAATATCAAGGTAATCAAAGTTACCCTCTTTGTGCCAAGCTTTTAAAGCTATTCTCTTTTCTAGTCTCTTTCTTAAACTTTAGAAGGATTAATAATCACTGAGTATCATATTATGTCAGACTGCCTAACAAGCAGAGAAAATTTTATTTTAAAAAGTAGTATTTGTAGTCCAACAAAACTAATCCATCTATGGTGTCAAAATTACTTTGAAAACTCATTTTGAGCTCACTAAAATAACTTCAGAGAAACTCTCAAATAAGATAAACTCTCAAATAAAAGTAACTCTCAAATAAACCAGTGAATTTTGAATTTTTTCCTTTAAATTCAGAATAAATATATAACGGAGCCCTCATAGTCAACAAAAGAGCCCAAAATGTAGTACTTGGGTTCAATCTCATAAGATAGAATGATCTCAGTTCATTTCCAAGGCAAACCATTCAACATCATAGTAATTCAAGTCTATGCCCCAAAACACTGATGACAAAGAAGATGAAGGCGACTGGTTCTATAAAGATCTACAAGACCTCCTACAACTAACACAAAAAACGATGTACTTTTCATCTTTGGGGATTAATAGCTGAAGAAACACCCAAGCTTGGCTTTGAGTACAAAATGAAACAGAGCAAAGTCTAACAACAAGTTTAGTCAAGAGAACACACTGATCATAGTAAAGACCCTCTTCCAACAACCCAAAATATGATTCTACACATGGACATCACCATATGGTCAATACCAAAATCATGTTGATTATATTCTATTAGCCAAATATGGAGAAGCTCTACACAGTCAGTAAAAGCAATACCTGGAGCTGACTGTGGTTCAGATCATAACCTCCTTATTGAGGGATGGGATGGGGAGGGAGGTGGGAGGGGGTTCAGGATTGGGGACACATGTACACCCATGGCTGATTCAAGTCAATGTATGGTAAACAAACAAACAAACAAGCAAAAAAAAAAAAAAAAACCCACTACAATACTGTAAAGTAAGTAGCCTCCAATTAAAATAAATTAATTTAAAAAAAATTCAGGCTTGAATTGAAGAAAGTAGGGAAAACTTGTAGGCCATCTAGGTATGACCCAAATCAAATCCCTTATGATTATACAGTGGAAATAAGACATAGAGTCAAGGGATTAGATCTGGTAGACAGAGTGCCTGGGGAACTATGATGGAGGTTCCTAACACTGTACAGGAGGCAATGACCAAAACCATCCCCCCAAAAAAGAAATGCAAGCAGACAAAGTGGTTGTCTGAGGAGGCCTTACAAATAGCTGAGAAAAGAAGAGAAGCAAAAGGCAAAGGAGGCAAAGGAGAAAGGAAAAGATATACCCAACTGAATGAAGCATTCCAGAGAATAGCAAGGAGAAATAAGAAGGCCTCCTTAAATGAAAAATGCAAAGAAATAGGAGAAAACAATATTATGGAAAAGACTAGAGATCTCTTCAAGAAAATTGGTGACATCAAGTGAACATTTTATGCAAGGATGGGGATAATAAAAGATAGAAATAATAAAACCTAAAAGAAGCAGAAGAAATTAAGGAGAGGTGGCATGAATACACAGAAAAACTAGGCACAAAATATCTTAATGACCCAGATAATGGGAAACGTGTGGTCACTCAGCTAGCGCCAGTCATCTTGGAGTGTGAAGTTAAGTGTGCTTTAGGAAGCATTGCTATGAATGAAGTTAGTGGAGTGATAGGATTCCAGCTGAACTAGTTAAAATCCTCAAAGATGATGCTGTTAAAGTGTTGCACTTAATATGTCAGCAAATTTTGAAAGTTCAGCAGTGACCAGAGGACCACAAAAGGTCAGTTTCATTCTGGTCCCAAAGAAGGTCAATGCCAATGAATGTCCAAAGTACCAAACAATTGCACTTATTTCACATGTTAGCAAGGTTATGCTCAAAATTCTTTAACCTAGGCTTTAGCAGTATTTGAACAGAGAACTCCCAGATGTACAAGCTGGATTTAGAAAGGAGAGGAACCAGAGATCAAATTATAAACATTGGTTGGAACAGGACAAAAGCAAGGGGATTTCAGAAAAACATCTACTTTCTGCTTCATTGACTATGCTGAAGCCTTTGACTGTGTCAATCACAACAAACTGTGCTGTTATTCAGTCACTTAGCCATGTCTGACTCTGTGACCCCATGAAGTGCAGCATGCCAGCTTCTCTGTCCTTCTCTATCTCACAGGGTTTGCTCAAAGTCATGTCCACTGAGTCAGTGATACCATCCAATCATCTCATCCTCCGTTGTCACCTTCTCTTCTTGTCCTTAATCTTTCCCAGAACCAGGATCTTTTCAAATGAATCAACTCTTTGTATCCAGTGGCCAAAGTATTGGAGCTTCAGCTTCAACACCATTCCTTCCAATGAATATTCAGGGTTGATTTTCTTTAGAATTGACTGCTTTGATCTGCTTGCAGCCCAAGGCACTCTCAAGAGTCTTCTCCAGCACCACAGTTTGAAAGCACTAATTCTTTGGCCCTAAGCCTTCTTATTAGTCCAACTCTCACATCCATACATGACTATTGGAAAAATGTAGCTTTGACTTTATGGACCTTCTTTGGCAAATTGATATCTCTGCTTTTTAATTTGTTGTTTATGTTTGCCATAACTTTTCTTCAAAGAAGCAAGCTTCTTTTAGTTACATGGCTACAGTCACCGTCCGGAGTGATTTCAAAGCTCAAGAAAATAAAATATATCAGTTTCCACTTTTCCCCATCTATTTGCCATAAAGTGATGGGACTGGATGCCATGATCTTCATTTTTCCAATGTTGAGTTTTAAGCCACCTTCTTCACTCTCCTCTTTCACCCTTGTCAAGAGGCTCTTTAGTACCTCTTTGCTTTCTGCCATTAGAGTGGTATCATCTGCATATTGGAGGTTGTTGATATTTCTCCCAGCATTCTTGATTGCAGCTTGTGATTTATCCTGCAAGGTATTTTGCATGGTGTACTCTGCATATAAATTAAATAAACAGGGTGACAATATACAGCCTTGATGTACTCCTTTCCCAATTTTAAACCAGTCCATTGTTGCATGTTTGGTTCTAACTGTTGCTTCTTGACGTGCATACAGGTTTCTCAGTAGACAAGTAACGTAGTCTGGTATTCCATCTCTTTAAAAATTTTTCAGTTTGTTGTGAGATTTGGCACACAGTCGAACAATTTATCATAGTTAGTGAAGCAGAAATAGATATTTTTGTGGAATTCTCTTCCTTTTTCTATAATCCAACAGATGTTGGCAATTTGATCTTTGGTTCCTCTACCTTTTTTAAGCTCAGCGTATACTTTTGGAAGTTCTTAGTTAATGTACTGTTGAAGCCCAGCTTAAAGGATTTTGAGCAATAACTTGCTAGTATGTGAAATGAGTATAGTTGTACGTTAGTTTGAACATACTTTGGCATTGCCCTTCTTTGGATTTTGAATGAAAACTGACCTTTTTCAGTCCTGTGGCCGTTGCTGAGTTTTCCATATTTGCTGGCATATTGAATGTAGCACTTTATCAAATTGTGGAAAGTGCTTACAGAGATGAGAATACCAGGCCACCTTGCCTGTCTCCTAAAAAAATCTGTATGTGAGTCAAGTAGCAGCAGTTAGAACGAGACATGGAACAAGAGACTGTTTCAAAGTTGTGAAAGGAGTATGATGCAGCTGTATATTGTCATTCTGTACTTTTATGCAGAGTGCATTGTAGGAAACTCTGGGCATGATGAATCACAAGCTGGAATCAAGATTGTCAGAAGAAGCATCAACAATCTCAGATATGCAGATGATGCCACTTTAATCTCATAAAGTGAAGAGGAAATAAATAGCCTCTTTATGAGGGTAAATGAGGAGAGTGAAAAAGCTAGCTTAAAACTCAACTTTCAAAAAACTAAGATATTCACAATTGGTCCCATGACTTCATGGCAAATAGAAGGGGGAAAAGTGTAAGCACTAGCATATTTTATTTTCTTGGTCTCTAAAATCACTTTGAATGGTGACTGCAGCCATGAAATGAAAAGACACTTGCTTCTTTGAAGAAAAGCTACCAGAACTTAGATAGCATAATAAAAAGCAGAGACATCACTTTGCTGACAAAGGTTCAGAGAGTCAAAGCTATGGCTTTTCCAGTAGTCATGTATAGATGTGAGAGTTGGACCATATAGTAGACTGAGTGACATTGATGCTTTTGAATTGTGGTGCTGGAGAAGACTCTTGATAGTCCCTTGGACAGCAAAGAGATCAAACCAGTCAATTCTAAAGGAAACCAACACTGAGTATTCATTGGAAGGACTGATGCTGTAGCTAATACTTTGGCCACCTGATGTGAAGAGCTGACTCACTGGAAAAGGTCCTGGTGCTGTAAAAGATTGAAGGTACAAAGAGAAAGGGATGGTAGAGGATGAGATTGTTAGATAGCATCACTGACTCAGTGGATATGAATTTGAGCCAACACTGGGAGGTAGTGAAGGACAGGTGAGCCTGGTGTGCTGCTGGCCATGGGGCACAAAGAGCTGGACATGACTTAGTGACTGAACAACAACAAGTACAATACATTCCTTGAAGAAAATCAATGCATTTTTTATGGTGCTTCATCTTCTTTTTAAATAAGTAAATGAGTATGTCTTGTTTAAATAATATTTGGCATCTACCATCATATCAAATATGTTGTCATTGTTCTTCATAATTTTTGCATTTTGTCCATCACATTTTTTTCTCTCATTTGCAATGCTGTCCCCATCTGTTTATCCTGACAGCTTTTTGTTCTTTAACACAACAGTATTGCTTGTATCTGCTGCTTTTCCTATCAGTTCATCTCCTCTTTTTTTAATCAATTGCCTTTCTTAGTCCCAAATGGGAATGCTACGATATCAGTAGGAGGATGCTATTGTGGTTGTTGTTGTCTTTTATTTGTAGCAAGAAGTTTGAATGAATCTATCTTCAGAATGTTGCAGAGTCCCCTTTTGTGACACACACATACATTTGGAAACCAGAAATTAGCTAAGTGAAGTCTGGGAAAGTGAATTAGAACAGTGTGATTATCCTTTGGGCTTCTCTAATGGCTCAGTGGGAAAGAATCTGCCTGCAGTGCAAGAGACACAGAAGATGTGTTTTGTTTTATATTTTAAATTTATTTACAGGGCATCAGTGGAGAAACAGACATGAAGAATAGATTTATGGACATGGGGAGAGGGGAGGAAAGGGTGAGATGTATGGAAACAGTAACATGGAAACTTACCACATGTAAAATAGATAGCCAATGGGAATTTGCTATATGGCTCAGGAAACTCAAGCAGGGGCTCCATATCTAAGCGGGGGTTGGGGGTGAGAATGGGAGGTTCAAAAGGGAGGGGATATATGTATACCTCCTTGGTAGCTCAGACGGTAAAGCGTCTGCCTACAATGCGGGAGACCCGGGTTCAATCCCTGGGTCAGGAAGATCCCCTGGAGAAGGAAATGGCAACCCACTCCAGTACTCTTGCTTGGAAAATCCCATGGACTGAGGATCCTGGTAGGCTACAGTCCATAGGGTTGCAAAGAGTCGGACACGACTGAGCGACTTCACTTTCACATGGCAGATTCATGTTGAGGTTTGACAGAAAATGAAATTCTGTAAAGCAATTTTCCTTCAATAAAAAAATAAGTTAAAAAAAAAAAAAAAGACATGGTTTTGATGCCTGAGTTGGGAAGATTCCCTGAAGGAGGAAATGGCAAAGCACTCCAGTATTCTTGCCTGGAAAATCCCAGGGGCAGAGAAATCTGGCCAGCTAGAGTCCATAGGGTTGCACAGAGTTGGACACCACTGAACCTGTACAAATGAATAATTAGCCTTTATTTGATCATCTATTTTGTGTGTGTGTGTGTGTGTGTGTGTGTGTGTGTGTTTTCTTTTCACTGTATTTTTAAAATTTTTAATTGAAGGATACTTACTTTACAATATTGTGTTGGTTGGTTTTGCTTACATTATTATTTCATTGTCATGATAAGCAACCAATAACCATTGAAAGAGCTGAATAGTTTGCACCCATTCCCTCTTCTTATCTCATTATTTCAGAAATTAATTTGTCTTTTATACATTTAAAACTGCAGTGAAAAAAAAAGTGAAATTTCAGCCAGTAAGGCGTTATTATATAATAATTATTATAATATTTAATTTTATATATTTAATACCATTGAATAATAATTATATAATAATTAGTATAATTAGTATAATATAGTACCATGTATTATAATAAGTCATCTTTTCTTACTCTAAAGGTAAATGTATTCTCAAACCACTTAATTTAAAGGTACATTTTGCTAGAAGAGGGACTTTGAAACATGGTGCGATTTTTGGAATATTGCTGTCATATAGCTTCTCTAAAAGCAGCATTGACAAATATTCATTCAAATGAATTAGTATGTATTTTTAAAATAAGGCAACAAATTTAAAACATAGATGAATGGAATACTCAACATAAAGAGAATGCAAATTTGGGGACACATAGTCATTAAGAAGCTCCTGTTCTTGATTTTTCAAAATTATACATATACTTCAGTCTTACACACACATATTTCATATGTGTATTTCCACATATATTATACATGTATCCCCAACTATTATGTATATATATATATACATAAAATTTCACAGAAAAATAGTTGGAAGAAATTCCTAACATAAAAATGTAAATATTTATATTTAATTTCCCTTTGAAAAATTAGTAAGGTCAGTTATACTGTGAAATAAAGAAAATCAGAAGCCTAAAAACATTGCCATCAAAGTTGAAAATTCAAACAAGGCTCTATTTATCTTGGCTTCGCAGTTATTTTGTTTTATTGTGTTAACTTTTTTCCAACATTAAAAATGCCTGTTTAAAAGTTTGCAAAAAAAAATCTATTTTGCTCTAGTTGATTAATTCTTTCCTGCCCAATGCATTTAATTCCTACTGGAGCCATTAACAGTTTCAAGAATAATTTCTAAATTTCATGAGAAATTTAGACTTGTTTCATAATGTGTCTTAAAGAAACATTTTGTCAGAATGAAAGGTCCTCACATTACCTAATACATAGACATTTAGCTGTGAAACAGTCATATTAGTCTTGAACACCTCTGATGCTATTTTTACCCTATTCAAGCACCTATTTCTTTCTTATAATAATTGGAGAATAATTGTTTCACGATGTGTTGGTTTCTGCCATACAACAATGTGAATCAGCCATAAGTATACACATATCCCCTCCAAGTTAAGCCTCCCCCACAAGCTTGTCCCCATCTCACCCCCTAGGTCATCACAGAACACTAGACTGAACTTCCTGTGTTATGCAGCAACTTCCCAATCTATTTTACACATGGTAATGTGTGTATTTCAATACTACTTTCTCATCTATTTTTGATATACAAGCTATTTCAAAGAGACCAGAGATATTGCACAATTCAAGACCTGTGTTCACCCATACTACAGTAATTATTTATAATGGAAACTTACTCTATCTTTTAGTTTAAGTGTGTCTGTTGCTGTAAAGATTGTTGTCAGGTGTTTTCACACAATATGAGGTTTATATTAATATTTCAGCTAAAACCTTCATGTAGACATTTCTATAGCACAGAAGATACCAGAAAATCCATTTAAGATGAAGCATTATTCCCTCATGGCTCAGAAGGTAAAGACTCTTCCTACAATGCAGGAGACTCAGGTTCAATCCCTGCACTGGGACTGGGAAATCCCATGATTAGAGGAGCCTGGAGGGCTACAGTCTATGGGGTTGCAAAGAGTTGGACATGACTGAGGGACTAACAAGTATGCATTATCAAACAAGTTTTGAAATGTGAGCTCACTTACACTTGCTTATAAATTATTGAATTTCATAATACTGTCCCCCCAAACTGCCTATCAGCTGTGTTCACCGAAAATAATTCAGTGTGACTGATATCTCTATCAGGAGAGTTGAAATATACACTTGATCAACAGTTGCCTTTTTTCCTGTAGTCAAAGCTAGACAAGCTTAAACTCTTAAAATGTTTAAGTAGGTCACTGTTGTCTGATGCTCCTTATTGCTAAGGTTATAATTTATTCTGAAATATTTAAAGCCATTGTTTACCAAAACCATATAGTGATGTCACATCTCCCCCCCCCCCGCCACTTTGGTCTAGATGAAGCAATTTGTAGTGAGTTCAAAGCTGTCCAGTCCTTAGAGGATATCACCAGGACATGGATGCTTCTATGTCCTTATGTACCTTTTGAAGTAAATAAATGTTTCCTAATCATAGAAAACAAAAGTTTTATCTTGGTCTTTTATCAGTAGAGTAGATAAAAATGATAAAATATAAAATACACTTTAATAAAGTCAATGGCTTCATTTATGCAACATCTCAATTAATTTATCAAGTTAATCAATTTACTTGATTAGAAGAATAATTTGGGCTTTTGTTTACTGTCCAAATCTCTCCATCCTTCAGAGTATGGGAAATAGCCTAACAATTTGCATTTTGCATAAATACCATGAGGAGTTTTGAGGGAAATGCTCTATTAAGGGACATGTAAGCTTCAATGCCTTAGTTAAAATATGCCAAAAACCAAGTTGGAACCCAAACAACTTCAGGCAAATTGAGTCATTAATACATGAACTCCTTGAAGCTTAGTTTGAAGGTCAATGACCTGAGTCACAAATCCTGGGATGAGAGTAGAGGTATCTAAGTCATTTACTTTTCCATGCTTAAAGTAGTTTTCGATTTAACTAAAAGTTTTGAAAATCTGGTAGCTATTACACAGACCAATTAAATCAGCATTTCTGGAGGTGGCACCCATGTATCAGAAGTTTTGAAAGCTCCCCATATGATTCTAAAGGCTAGATAGTGAGAGCTGCGTTCAATATAAAGGAAGTTCAGCTTCAATGTCTGACCTCATGCAGACTGAGCAAAGCTATTGTAATAGTATATAGCACATAACAGTAAACCTCACTTTTATTTCCAGATCATTGTACAAACCTATAAACCCCATAGTTAGAAGAAATGAATTTCAGTAAGCACATTTCTTTCATATTGATTTTATATCTAGATATCTTTCTAAACTCATTAATTCAAATATTTTTCTGTATACAATGTTGGATTTTCTCTGTAGATAAACATATTATCTGTAAATGATGAGAATATGGTTTCTTCTTTTCAAATACTTATTAGTTTTAATGATTTATTTGGCTTCATTATGGGCATAGTTATGACCTTCCTGCTCAATACTGTATGGAAACAGTGATATTAAGTATGCTCACTTAGTTCTTGACTTTAAAGGGAACATTTATGGTGCTTCAAATCAAGATTAAGGATTTTGGTAGATTCAGTTTATACTAAAGTTTATTCTTCTATTCCTAATTTGCCAATAAATTGTAATCATCTACTGAGATGCTTATATGTACATGCTCCTGACAGCCATGACATCACTGTTTTCCATCTCTTTAATTTATACTTAGTATTTACTCTCATTATTCATCACATGGTTTGAGTTCATTCTTTTATCATTTTACTAGCTATTATGATTGAAATTTTAATTTATTAAATATTAGTGTTTCTATTTATTTGTTGTAATCATGTTTGACTATGAAATTTCCTTAATATATGAATGTCACACATTTTTATATTAATATTTGCCTTTTCACTTAGATACATTTATTCAACTCATGAATAATTTAATATGAGCATAAAAATGCAAAAATATTGTTAGCTTTTCTTTCTTCTTTTGAATTTTAATTTTCATTAAGGGAAATTTCAAATACATAATAAGGAGAGAAGTGGTGAATCCCTATGTACCCATTTCTGAGCTTAAACAGTTAATAATTCATGGTCAATTTTATTTTTTTTCTATACGCCCCCAACCACTTCTTCCTTAACCTAACACATATAAATAGTTTTAAAACAAAAATATACATTATAACTTCTAATATGTTAACACTTCAGTATTTAAATCTAAAAGATCAGCATACTTTTCTTTTTTTCCCCCCATTTATTTTTTTATTAGTTGAAGGCTAATTACTTTACAGTATTGTAGTGGTTTTTGTCATACATTGACATGAATCAGCCATGGATTTACATGTATTCCCCATCCCGATCCCCCCTCCCACCTCCCTCTCCACCTGATCCCTCTGGGTCTTCCCAGTGCACCAGCCCCGAGCACTTGTCTCATGCATCCAACCTGGGCTGATGATTTGTTTCACCCTAGATAATATATATGTTTCAATGCTGTTCCCTCAAAACATTGCACCCTTGCCTTCTCCCACAGAGTCCAAAAGTCTGTTCTGTACATCTGTGTCTCTTTTTCTGTTTTGCATATAGGGTTATCATTACCATCTTTCTAAATTCCATATATATGTGTTAGTATACTGTATTGGTCTTTATCTTTCTGGCTTACTTCACTCTGTATAATGGGCTCCAGTTTCATCCATCCCATTAGAACTGATTCCAATGAATTCTTTTTAACGGCTGAGTAATATTCCATGGTGTATATGTACCACACCTTCCTTATCCATTCATCTGCTGATGGGCATCTAGGTTGCTTCCATGTCCTGGCTATTATAAACAGTGTTGTGATGAACACTGGGGTGCACGTGTCTCTTTCAGATCTGGTTTCCTCAGTGTGTATGCCCAAAAGTGGGATTGCTGGGTCATATGCCAGTTCTAATTCCAGTTTTTTAAGGAATCTCCACACTGTTCTCCATAGTGGCTGTACTAGTTTGCATTCCCACCAACAGTGTAAGAGGGTTCCCTTTTCTCCACACCCTCTCCAGCATTTATTGCTTGTAGACTTTTGGATAGCAGCCATCCTGACTGGCATGTACCTCATTGTGGTTTTGATTTGCATTTCTCTGATAATGAGTCTGCCTGACTTCAGGCTCTACTACAAAGCCACAGTCATCAAGACAGTATGGTACTGGCACAAAGACAGAAATATAGATCAATGGAACAGAATAGAAAGCCCAGAGATAAATCCATGAACCTATGGACACCTTATCTTCAACAAAGGAGGCAAGGATATACAATGGAAAAAAGACAACCTCTTTAACAAGTGGTGCTGGGAAAACTGGTCAACCACTTGTAAAAGAATGAAACTAGAACACTTTTTACCATACACAAAAATAAACTCAAAATGGATTAAAGATCTAAATGTAAGACCAGAAACTATAAAACTCCTAGAGGAGAACATAGGCAAAACACTCTCTGACATAAATCTCAGCAGGATCCTCTATGATCCACCTCCCAGAATATTGGAAATAAAAACAAAAATAAACAAATGAGACCTAATTAAACTTAAAAGCTTTTGCACAACAAAGGAAACTATAAGCAAGGTGAAAAGACAGCCCTCAGATTGGGAGAAAATAGTAGCAAATGAAGCAACAGACAAAGGATTAATCTCAAAAATATACAAGCAACTCCTGCAGCTCAATTCCAGAAAAATAAATGACCCAATCAAAAAAATGGGCCAAAGAACTAAACAGACATTTCTCCAAAGAAGACATACAGATGGCTAACAAACACATGAAAAGATGCTCAGCATATTTTTCTTTAAACATAAAAATAGCACACTATCACAACTAAAAGTTAACAATAATCAACTAGTTATCAAATATTCAGCTATTGTTCAAATTTCCCTGATTTTATTATATTTTTACAGTTGATCTGCTCAATTTAGAATAAAAATGAGGTTCACAATTTGCATGTGAATTATTAAGTCTATTTAATCTATAGTTTCTACCTCTCTTAAAAAAGAAGAACAAAAACTTTGGGTAATTTGTTTGGTAAAATTTTCTATATTATAGACTTTGAAAACTGCACCTATGAGGTGCCATTTCTATGTTCTGTATTTCAGGGACATTTTTAGATAGATGGAATTCAGATTCAGTTTTTTGAAAGAACACCATGTATTCATAGGTGGTGCCATTTATATGTTAGAGCATCACTTGAAATGTGATCCAGATTATCTCTCATTCAATAATGTTAAGATTTATCAATGATCTAAGTGTGGTCAGTCTCTTTCTTTGAAAATAAAGTTCCAAGTAGTCTTTTGTATAAAGATATTGGCAGTCATTTAAGATCAAAGCCTCAATTTACTGTCTTATCAGGGGTTACAAATTGTTGATATTCAACTTTGTTAGTCCTTTTGCACTACTTTCTGGACTACTTCCCTAAAAAATAACATATCTCATCAATTATTAGGTTATTAAAATTTGTAGATCCAGTAAAAATGGCTTAAATTGAAGAAAGTAGGGAAAACTACTAGGCCATTCAGGTATGACCTAAGTAAAATTCCCTATGATTATACAGTGGAGGTGACAAGTAGATTCAAAGGATTAGATCTGGTAGACAGAGTGCCTGAACAACATAGGTGGAGGTTCATAACACTGTGCAGGAGGTGGTGATTAAAACCATTCCTAAGAAAAAGAAATGGAAGAAGGCAAAATGGTAGTCTGAGGAGGCCTTACAAATAGCTGAGAAAAGAGGAGTGAAAGGCAAAGCAGAAAGGGAAAGATAAACCAAACTGAATTCAGAATTTCAGAGAATAGCAAGGACAGATAAGATAGCCTTCTTAAGTGAATAATGCAAAGAAATAGAGGAAAACAATAGAATAGGAAAGACTAGAGATCTCTTCAAGAAAATTATGGATGCTGAGAGAATATTTCATGCATGTTAGGAAGTGTTCTAATTTCATTCTTTCACCTGTAGCTGTCCAGTTTTCTCAGCACCACTTATTGAAGAGGCTCTCTTTGCTTCATGGATTAATGACTTAAATGTAAGACCAGAAACTATAAAAGGAGAAAGGCAGAACACTTGATGATGACATAAATCAAAGCAAGATCCTCTATGACCCACCTCCTAGAGTAATGGAAATAAAAACAAAAATAAACATGTGGGACCTATTTAAACTTAAAAGCTTTTGCACAGCAAAGGAAACAATAAACAAGGTGAAAAGACAACCCTCATAATGGGAGAAAATAAAAACAAATGAAACAACTGGCAAAGGATTAACTTCTAAAACATACAAGCACCTCATATAACTCAATGCCAGAGAAACAAACCTAATCAAAAAGTGAGGAAAAGATCTAAACAGATATTTTTCCAAAGAAGATATACAGATGGCAAATAAACACATGAAAAGATGCTTAACATTGCTCATTATTAGAGAAATGCATTCTTAGAGAAATGCAAATCAACACTACAATGAGATAGCACCTCACACTGGTCAGAATGGCCATCATCAAAGTCTACAAACAATAAATGCTGGAGAGGGTGTGGAGAAAAAGGAATCCTCTTGAACTGTTGGTGGGAAAGTAACTTGATATAGTGACTATGGAAGATGGTATGGAGATTCCTTAAAAACTAGGAATAAAATCACCATATGACTCACCAATCCCACTCCTAGACATATACCCTGAGAAAACCAAAATTGAAAAAGACACGTGCTCCCCAATGTTCATTTCAGTGCTATTTACAATAACTAGAATATGGAAGGAACCTAGATATCCATCAAAAGATGGATGGATAAAGAAGCTGGTACATATATGCGATGGAATATTACTCAGCCATAAAAAGGAATGCATTTGAGTCTGTTCTAACAAGGTGGATGAATCTAGAACCTTTTATACAGAGTGAAGTGAGTAAGAATGTGAAAGATAAATATCAAATACTAATGCATATATATGGAATCTAGAAAGATTTTAACAGTGTATTTATTTGCAGGGCAGCAATGGAGAAACAGACATGGAGAACAGATTTATGGACAGGAGGGGGAAAAGAGGGGATAAGATGTATGGAGTGAGTAATATGGAAACTTACATTACCATGTGCAAAATGGATAGCCAATGGGAATTTGTTAAATGACTCAGGGAACTCAAATAGAGGCTCTTTATCTACCTAGAGGGGTGGGATGGAGAGGGAGATGGGAGTGAGGTTCAAGAGGGAGGGGATATATGTACACCTATGGAAGATTCATGTTGATGTTTGACAGAAAACAACAAAATTCTGTTAATTATCCTTCACATAAAAGTAAATATATATCTTTAAAAATGTGTTAATAAATCACTGCAGATGGTGACTGCAGCCATGAAATTAAAAGACACTTGCTCCTTGGAAGAAAATCTATGACAAACCTAGACATCATGGTAAAAAACAGACACATTACTTTACTGACAAAGGTCCATCTAGTCAAAGCCACGGGTTTTCCGTGTTCATGTATGGATGTGAGAGTTGGACCATAAAGAAAGCTGAGTGCTGAAGATTTGATGCTTTTGAACTGTGGTGTTGGAGAAGACTCTTGAGAGTCCCTTGGACTGCAAGGAGATCCTACCAGTCCATCCTAAAGGAGACCAGTCCTGAATATTCATTGGATGGACTGATGCTGAAACTCCAATACTTTGGCTACCTGATTAGAAGACTCCTCGGAAAAGACCCTGATGCTGGGAAAGATTGAAGGCAGGAGGAGAAGGGGATGACAGAGGATGAGACGATTGGATGGCATCACCGACTCGATGGACATGGGTTTGAGCAAGCTCAGGGTGTTGGTGATGGACAGGGAGGCCTGGAGTGCTGCATGCAGTCCATGTGGTCGCAAAGAATTGGACACAACTGAGTGACTGAACTGAACTGACTGAATAACCTGGATAACCACAGTGGTGTGATCATTCACCTAGAGCTAGATATTCCAGACTGTGAAGTCAAGTGAGCCTTAGGAAGCATTAATATGAACAAAGCTAGTGGAGGTGACAGAATTCCAGCTGAGCTATTTAAAATCCTAAAAGACGATGCTGTTAAACTGCTGCAGTTAATGTGTAAGGAAATTTGGAGAGCTTAGCAGTGGACATGGGACTGGAAAAGCTCATTTTTCCTTTAATGCCCAAAGGAAGGTAATGCCAAAGAATGTTCAACTACTATACAATTGCACTCATTTCACATGCTAGAAGATTATTCTCAAAACCCTTCAAGCTAGTCTTCAGCCGTATGTGAACCAAGGACTTATGTAACCGAGAACAAGCTGGATTTAGAAAAGGCATAGGAACCAGGAACCAGAGATGAAATTGCCAACATCTGCTGGATCATAGAAAAAGCAAGGGAATTTTGAAAAGAAAAAACAAAACCATCTACTTCTGCCTCATTGACTGTGCTAAAACCTTCAACTATGTGGATCACAACAAACTGGAAAATTCTTGAATAGGTGATATACCAGGCCACCTTACCTGTCTCTTGAGAATCCTGTATTCAAGACAAGGAGCAACAGTTAGAACCAGACATGAAATGGTGGACTGCTTCAAAATTGGGGAAGGAGTATGTCAAGGTTGTACACTGTCACCCTGCTTATTTAACTTATATGAAGAGTACTTCATGTGAAATATCAGCCTGTATGAATCACAAGGTGGAATCAGATTGCTGGGAGAAATATCAACCTCAGATATGCAGATCATACCACTTTAATGGCAGAAACCAAAAAGGAAATAGAGAGCCTCTTGAAGGTGAAAAAGGAGAGTGAAAAAGCTTGCTTAAAAGTCAACATTCAAAAGATGAAGATCATAGCATCTGGTCTCATCTCTTCATGGCAAATAGATGGGGAAAACATGGAAACAATGACAGATTTTATTTTCGTGGGCTCCAAAATCACTGTGGATGGTGACTGCAGCCATGAAATTAAAATAAACTTGCTGCCTCAAAGGAAAACTATGACAAACCTAGACAGCATATTAAAAAGCAGAGACATCACTTTGCCAACAAAGGTCCATATAGTCAAAGCTATGGTTTTTCCAGTAGTCATGTACGGATATGAGAGTTGGACCATAGTGAAGGTAGAGCACCAAAGAATTGATTCTTTTGAATTGTGGTGGAGAAGACTCTTAAGACTCCCTTGCAAAGCAAGGAAATTAAACCAGTCAGTCCTAAAGGAAATCAAACCTGAATATTCATTGGAAAGATTGATGTTGAAGCTGACGCTTTGATACTTTGGCCACCTAAAGTAAAGAGCGGACTCATTGGATAAGATCCTGATGCTGGGAAAGATTGAAGTCAGGAGGAGAAGGAGGTGACAGAGCATGAGATGGTTGGATGGCATCACCGACTCACTGGATATGAATTTGAGTAAACTCCGGGAAATGGTGAAGGACAGGGAGGCCTGGGTGCTGCATTTAATGGGCGTCGCAGAGTCGAACATGACTTAGCAAATGAACAGCAACAGAAATGACTACATGTATGGTTGATGCCTTCTCTTTGTTTAGCATTTTTCAGAATAACAAATTGGTTTGTAAACAAATTCAAATGTGAAGAGCTTCATGACAGTTTTCCTATTTTTTAAGAACTCATGAACTTAATATATATGTTTACTTTCTTTCTAGTGTAGGTTTTATTTTCTTTAATGTTGAAATTTGTCCCTATTTGCTACTAGGATACCCTTTAATGTGACTCATGTATCATTTTAATGCAACCCCATTGTCTTTGCTTTTGAGCAAAATAGTCAAAATTCATCTTGCATGTCTCCTATCTCAGATCTAAAGGTATGTATTTCTGCTGTCTGCTTCCCTTTAGTGGAAAATAGCATTTATGGTAGGCATGCTTATTATTATTGGATGGTCACTTTTTATAGTCTTATTTAGGGAGAAACTACTATGTAAGTTTATAGCCTTGATATTCAAGTTTAGGATTTGTAAAAATGTAATATTTTTACTAAGATCTTTGAGTGTTACTCTTACACCAGCATTTGTGTTTCCGAATAACTTTAGCATAAATACTTGTTTGTTTTATTCACATACCATTTTATATTTATATTTCAATGCTTTGCATCATGACACTAAGAACTACATTTTATATATAATATATATAACTTGAAAACAGTGATTTTAATACTACTATTAATATCTTTATAGAAAACAGCTTAATGTGTATTTAACATTAAGATATATCCTACTGTGTATGTTGAATACAATTTTTAAAACCTTTTTGTTTTGTATGGATATGTAGCTGGTTAACATTGCTGTGATAGTTTAAAGTGAGCAGTGAAGGGAATCAGCCATCCATATACATGTATTTATTCTCCCCCAAACTCCCCTCCCTTCCAGGCTGGTTCATGACATTGAGCAGAGTTTACAATTATTTTGAAGTCATTTGAAATAAAACCTTTCTTTACCATTAAACCATAATATATTAATCATAATTATGTTACAGTCTTTGATATTTCCGATGACTCTGAGTCTGGTTTTATTGATTGCTTTTTCTAATGACAATTGGTAATTTTTTCATATTTTGTTGTTGCATAGTTTTCATTATCAATACATATTGGGCACTGTATGTGGAGTAGAGATGGAGGTAAATAGTTTTAATGAACACCTCTTTTTCTGTCATACTGTCAATGGGAGTGATTGTGTCATTCCAGTGAGTAGTTAAGCTGGGTTTGAGGCACCACAGACTTCAAATTACTCCAGAGATGGAATTTTCTGCTTTGTGCTTATCAAGGATCCCAGGAGTCCTGAGAGTTTTTCACCAGTGTTCTTACTCTACCCTCAGTTTTCAGCAGGCAGGCATGATACAGGTGCAGAAGGTAAACAAAAGCCTGGAGGTCAACTCCTGTTGCTTCTAACTTGAAGAGAAGCTCCTGATGGGTGCTAGATGGCTCAGTTCTCTTGCTCCAGCTGTGGGCTCAGGCCACATGTGCTCTCATAAGAAGAATGGGGCTTAGCACTCCTGACCCTTCTCCCATGGCAGCTGAATGCTGTTTCGGGTCCCTGAACTATTTGGGGGAGGAGCTCCTGGATTGGAGCAAGTGTCCTGTTCTCCAGCGATAGTGGACCTCCACTTTTATAACAGTGCAAGATTCTTAGTAAGGGAGGACTTTTGTCTTTTCTTCACCAGCAGATGGCTTTTTTTAAATCTCAAATTTATATTTCAAACTTGTGGTTAGATGTTAGTCACATGGTTCTTTCAGCTGCAATTGGGTCTGACAACATAGCTTTTATCCTACACAGGTAAAAAAATAGAATCTTGTTATGAATAAAGAAGTAGAAAATGAACGTGGTAGTCAGCTAGCATGGTCTGATCTGCAAAAGTACTGTGTTACGCACCTATAAACATAATATAAAATAATATTATTTTAATTTTTGTAAAATCTTTCAAGTAAATATTACTTAATTCTTTTAACAACGCTGTGGGAAACAGAAAGACCGTCCCCCACCCCAAGTTTTTTTTTTTGGGATGCACACTATAAACCTTAGCCTCAAAAATTCTACGAGATGCCTAAGACAATACTATTTTTGACAGAATTACATAATCTTTCTCTAGGGATACATGTAAAGTGCACTAAAATAAGTTTCACAAAAGCTGAATTTTTTCTGATTTTTTTCCTTGTAATAGTTCTATAACCTTGTGCTTATTTGAGCCTCAATACTTGCAGCTAAAAATAAGCACTCTAATCCTTGAAAGTTTGAATTGCAAATGAGAAAATGCAGGAAAAATGCTTTGACAGCCAGGGACTGCTGGAGAACAGTGTGCAGTAGGATGGTAGGGTGCATCCGTTGGTTGTAAGTTGTTGAAATAGTAATATGTGTGAAACACTGTGTGTGAGATCTCTGAGAATGTTGTCGGCAATCGATAAATATTTGTTAAAAAACCAGAAGTGTGAATGTTGTGATAGGCAAGGGATTTTGTTTTTATTACGGTACTTTCTTCTTTGTATTTTCCCCTACCCAGGCTAGTTAGCCTCAGCCTCAGGGGTCCACTTGGTCCTGGGCTGTGGGTGGTGCTCTTAAATTTATTAAACAGGAAGCCGTTAGACTTAGGGAGCTTATATGGTCAGGTCACTCAAGGTGGCTATTCTCTTGTCTCTGCACATCCCCTGCCAGACCAGTACCTGCATCAACTATACCCTACACACATGACTGACCTTCCTATACACTTGCCTCAGGCCCCCAGCTAGTGACTGCTCCTATCAAAGGGATGGTAAGGGGCATGTCCCTCTGCCGGTTTCCCTGGTAGCTGATGAGCCAACCTGACATCACTTCTCTTACAACTAGCAATCTCCCCTTCCTCCCCAAGTCAGAGTCAATCCCTGTAAATGCCTCAAGATTAAAAAATTTAAAAAGAAAAACCAATCCCTAACTGTCAGCTAGGTTTCCCAAAAAAGGCAACAACCTTAGCTATAGCCAATCAAAGAATTTCCTTGCTTTGCTTGCCCATTTGCTTTCCCACATTTTCTGCTGGTGGAAAGCTCCAAGCCTTTTTCTATTTGGCATTAGCTGATTCAAATTGATGTTTGCTCAAATAAACTCCAAAATTTTAATGCACTACAGTTTAACGTTTAAGAGTGTAGAAATTCAGTTTGCTAAGGTAACTAGAAAGTAGAGAAAAAAGAATAAAAATTCAGATTCTAAATTAACAATTGAAGAAATGACAGAATTACTTTAGAAGAAAGAAATTCTGTAATTTTCTTTATCTCCCATTGTACATATTGGCATCTAGTCCAGGTCACTAGTTCATAGTTTGTTGGTTTGTTTGTTTGTTTTTTTCCCATAGAACGATTAGGATATCACTTCCTCTGAGAACTGTTAGTCAATGAAGCTTATTACACTCAAATAGAAGGGATCTTGTAAAGAGAAAATAAAAAATTTGAAACCCTCACCTTCTAACTGAGAAGGTAATGTGTCCAGATGTGTGTACAGATCTTCTCAGACCATGAGGACAAACTATGCTAGTTACATCTAGAGCAGCAGTTTTAAGTATGGTCCCTGCACTAACAGCAGTTTATTATCTGACGTTTACAAGAACACAAAATGTCCTGATTTCTAGCAAATAGGAACAAAAAACATCAGCTGTAACCTACTTGAAAAGTATGTCAGAATTAGCTACTTCCAGAGGGAAAAGTGGCCTGTGACTGGCAGGCACAAGAGAGGATACTCGTACCAGACAGGAAACTACACTCAGATTTCAGGGATTAAGCAAAGCTAGAATAATGCTGAGGCTTGTACCAAGTTGAATAGTGACCTCCCCCCCCCCCCCCCACTAAAAAAAAAAGTAAAGCCCAATCAGAACCTCAGAATGTGATAGTATTTAGACATTGGATGTTTGCAGATGTAATTAGTTAAGAAAAAGTTATTATAGATTAAGAAGGACCCTAAAAACAATGACTAATGTTTTTATAAGAAGGTCTGGTGTGAAGACAGGAGACATGTAGAGAAGATGCTAGTAAAATATGGAGGCATATTGGAGTGATGTATCAACAAACCAAGGGATGCCAAGGACTATTCCAACTATCAGAAGCTGGGAAAGAGAGGGTTTAGGGGCAGAGCCTCTGAAAGAAATCAAATTTACCAGCACCTTGAGTTCAGATTTCTAGTCTCCTGTTCTGTGATAGCATACATGAGTGTTGTTTTAAACTACCGAGCTTGTGGTCATTTGTTGCAGCTGCCCTATGAAATCAGTACAAACCTAGTCAAAGAAAATTGGGAAGAAGATGAAGCACAGGAAAAGACCAGCATTAATCCAGACAAAGATTTTAGCAGCAAAATATTCAGCAAATAGAAATTCAAATGTGACAAATTTTGCACCAGAGTTATCAATCCAGGAAGATTCCTGATTCAGCTCTTGCAATTAAGTATAAAATGGGGTACTATAGTTTTATGACCCTGTCTCTTCCCATCACCTTGAGATCTTATAAGCTACCCACTTCTTTCTTAAATCTATGTTTCATCTTGGATTTGAGAGGGAAAAGAGAGAGACCTGAAAGACTGCCTGTTAAACTGAGCAATGTTAAGCATTAAAGCAACAACCTCAGACTACTGAATCATCTAAGATTACAGATTTTCTGAAATTATTATGATCAAAATAGTAACCTTTTTCTGTGATTTCCTCCTTTGTCTCCTTCCCTGGTGCTTGGGACTGGGACCAACCAGATGTGAATCCTTTGCAGCTGAGAAAGAATCATCTCAACTGTTTGTCAGTGCTGATCTAGGAAAGAAGGAAAGGGTAGGATCAGGTTTCAGTCAGGGTCACAAAGATAATTAGTAAAGTGCCAAGAAAAGGGCCCTGATGACAGGATATTTTATAGGGGCTTCATGTCCATAATTCCACTTATTTATCCATTTATTTCTTTTCATTTCTAAAGTTTAATTAGACACTCCCTAAACACCGGACATTGTGTTCAATGCTTTAATATATTAAAAATGAACAAAGAGCCTAAGCTTTCCAAGATTTACTTGTGAAAATGTGCAAATAGGAAAACTTCAGACTTTTTCAGTGCATATCAATATACCCACCATTGCCTAGCTTATAATTTAAACATTTTGCTGTGCTTCCTTTATAACATATTGATCCATCCCTCTATTCCTCATTCATAAATCTTACTTTTGACATATTTCAAAGTAAATTTCAGACAGCAGTAGAATTTCTCTAAATACTTAATCTTGCATATAATTTACTAAGATTAAATATTTGTTTGCTGGTTTATTTTCTTTAGAGTTTAAACTTATATACATTGAAAAGCAGGAACTTTTGGTGAACATTCACTGAGTTTTGACAAGTGGATGGTTACATGTAACACCCAAATCTGCAGACTCCAGACTCTTTCACTTTCCCACCCATTCTAGAGACAACCATTGCTTTTTTTGTCTCACCATAGAAAAATTTTGCCAATTCTACAAGTTCATATGTACAAAATAATACATATTGTGTTATTTTGTGTAAGTTGTTTTTCACTCTTTTTATGTTGAGTTATATTGTTTCCGTCTAAATATGTTCCTTTTCATACTGTTCATACTATTCATGGGGTTCTCAAGGCAAGAATACTGAAAGTGAAAATGAAGTTGCTCAGTCTTGTCTGACTCTTTGACCCTGTAAATTGTAGCCCACCAGGCTCCTCCATCCATGGGATTCTCCAGGCAAGAATACTGGAGTGGGTGGTCATTTCCTTCTCCAGGGGATCTTCCTGACCCAGGGATCAAACCCAGGTCTCCCGCATTGCAGGCAGATGCTTTAACCTCTGAGCCACCAGGGAAGCGGTTTGCAATTCCCTTCTCCAGTGGACCACGTTTGTCAGAACTCTCCACCATGACCCGTCTGTCTTGGGTGGCCCTACAAGGCATGACTCATAGTTTCACTAAGTTGGACAAGGCTGTGTTCCATGTGATAAGACTGATTAGTTTTCTGTGATTGTGGTTTTCATTCTGTCTGCCCTCTGATGGAGAAGGATAAGAGGCTTATGGAAGCTTCCTGATGAGAGAGACTGACTGAGGGGGGAACTGGGTATTTTTCTGATGGGCAGGGCCATGCTCAGTAAATCTTTAATCCAATTTTCTGTTGATGAGTGGGGCTGTGTTCCTTCCTTGTTATTTACCTGGGGCCAAACTATGGTGGACACTGAAAGATGAACTCCCCAGGTCAGTATGTGCCCAATATGCTACTGGAGATCAGTGGAGAAATAACTCCAGAAAGAATGAAGACATGGAGCCAAAGCAAAAACAGCACCCAGTTGTGGTTGTGATAGGTGATGGGAGTGAAGTCTGATGCTGTAAAGAGCAACATTGCATAGGAACCTGGAATGTTAGGTCCATGAATTCAGGCAAATTGGAAGTGGTCAAACAGGAGATGGCAAGAGTGAACATCGACATTTGAGGACTCAGGGAACTAAAATGGACTGAAGGGGTGGATGTAACTCAGATGATCATTATATCTACTACTGTGGGCAAGAATCCCTTAGAAGAAATGGTGTAGCCATAATAGTCAACAAAAGAGTCCAAAATGCAGTACTTAGATGTGATCTCAAAAGCGACAAAAAGATCTCTGTTTGTTTCCAAGGCAAACCATTCAATATCATAATAATCCAAGTCTATGCCATGACCAGTAATACTGAAGAAGCTGAAGATGAATGGCTCTATCAAGGCCTACAAGACCTTCTAGAACTAACACGCAAAAAAGATGTCCTTTTCATGATAGGGGACTGGAATGCAAAAGTAGCAAGTCAAGAAAAACCTGGAGTAACAGGCAAATTTGGCCTTGGAGTACAGAATGAAGCAGGGCAAAGGCTAATAGAGTTATGCCAAGAGAATGCATTGGTCATAGCAAACACCCTCTTCCAACAACATAAGAGAAAACTCTACACATGGACTTCACCAGATGGTCAATACTGAAATCAGATTGATTATATTCTTTGCAGCCACAGATGGAGAAGCTCTATACAGTCAGCAAAAACAAGACCAGGAGCTGACTGTGGCTCAGACCGTGAACTCCTTATTGCCAAATTCAGACTTAAACTGAAGAAAGTAGGGATAACCACTAGACCATTCAGTTGTGACCTAAATCAAATCCCTTACCATTGTATAGTGGACACGATAAATAGATTCAAAGGATTAGATCTGCTAGACAGAGTGTCTGAAGAACTATGGATGGAGGTTCATGACATTGTACAGGAGGCAGGGATCAAGACCATCCCCATGAAAAAGGAATGCAAAAAGGCAAGATGGTTGTCTGAGGAGGCCTCACAAATAGCTGTGAAAGGAAGAGAAGCGAAAGGCAAAGGAGAGAAGGAAAGATATACCCATTTGAGTGTAGAGTTCCAAAGAATAGCAAGGGGAGATAAGAAAGCCTTCCTTGCTGATCAATGCAAAGAAATAGACGAAAACAATAGAATGGGAAAGACTAGAGATCTCTTCAAGAAAATTAGAGATACCAAGGGAACATTTCATGCAAAG
The DNA here is from genome assembly GCF_910594005.1 of Cervus elaphus. Taxonomy (NCBI): domain Eukaryota; kingdom Metazoa; phylum Chordata; class Mammalia; order Artiodactyla; family Cervidae; genus Cervus; species Cervus elaphus. The sequence goes on along the minus strand of NC_057831.1, from coordinate 3,515,595 downwards.
ATGGGCTCAATAAAGGACAGAAATGGTATGGACCTAACAGAAGCAGAAAATATTAAGAAGAGGTGGCAAGAACACACAGGACTGTACAAAAAAGATCTTCATGACCCAGATAATCACAATGGTGTGATCACTCACCTAGAGCCAGATATCCTGGAATGTGAAGTCAAGTGGGCCTTAGGAAGCATCACTATGAACAAAGCTAGTGGAGGTGATGGAATTCCATTGAGCTATTTCACATCATAAAAGATGATGCTGTGAAAGTGCTTCACTCAATATGCCAGCATATTTGGAAAACTCAGCAGTGGCCACGGCACTGGAAAAGTTCAGTTTTCACTTCAATCCCTAAGAACGGCAATGCCAAAGAATGCTCAAACTACAGCACAGTTGCACTCATCTCACATGCTAGGAAGCTAATGCTCAAAATTCTCCAAGCCAGGCTTCAGCAATATGTGAACCATGAACTTTCAGAAATTCAAGCTATATTTAGAAAACGGAGAGGAACCAGAGATCAAATTGCCAATATCTGGTGGATCATCGAAAAAAGCAAGAGAGTTCCAGAAAAACATCTATTTCTGCTTTATTGACTATGCCAAAGCCTTTAACTGTGTGGATCCCAACAAACTATGGAAAATTCTGAAAGAGATAGGAATACCAGACCACCTGACCTGCATCTTGAGAAACTTGTATGCAGGTCAGGAAGCAACAGTTAGAACTGGATGTAGAACAAAGGACTGTCTCCAAATAGGGAAAAGAGTATGTCAAGGCTGTATAATATCACTCCTGCTTATTTAATTTATATGCAGAGTACATCATGAGAAACACTGGGCTGGATGAAGCGCAAGCTGTAATCAAGATTGCCGGGAGAAATATCAATAATCTCAGATATGCAGATGACACCACCCCTATGGCAGAAAACGAAGAAGAACTAAAGAGCCTCTTGATGAAAGTGAAAGTGGAGAGTGAAAAAGTGCGCTTTAAACTCAACATTCAGAAAACTAACATCATGGCATTTGTTCCCATCACTTCATGGAAAATAGATGGGGAAACAGTGGATAGAGTGACAGACTTTATATTTTTGTGCTCCAAAATCACTGCAGATGGGGACTGCAGCCATGAAATTAAAAGACGCTTACTCCTTGGAAGAAAAGTTATGACCAACCTAGACAGCATATTAAAAAGCAGAGATATTACTTTGCCAACAAAGGCCCGTCTAGTCAAAGCTATGGGTTTTCCAGTAGTCATGAACGGATATGAGAAATGGACTATAAAGAAAGCTGAGCACCGAAGAATTGATACTTTTGAACTATGGTGTTGGAGAAGATGCTTGAGAGTCCCTTGGACTGCAAGGAGATCCAACCAGCCCATCCTAAAGGATATCAGTCCTGAATATTTATTGGAAGGACTGATGCTAAAGCTGAAACTCCAATACTTTGGCCAACTGATGGGGAGAACTGATTCATTGGAAAAGACCCTGATGCTGGGAAAGACTGAGGGCAGGAGAAGAAGGGGACGACAGAGACAGAGGATGAGATGGATGGATGCCATCACTGACTCAATGCAAGTGAGTCTGAGTAAAGTCTGTAAGTTAGTAATGGGCAATGAGGCCTGGGCGTGCTGTAGTCCATGGGAGCACAAAGAGTCAGGCATGACTGAGTGACTGAAGTGAACTGAAGTGAAATATGTTCCTTATTTACAACATATTTAGAATTACATTGGGAAGAATTGCATTGCATAACCTTACCCCAATTTTCCATTTTTCTCATATTTATGGGCATTTGGGCAGTTTCCTGTTTGAGGCTGATATAAATCATGCCTTCATCAACATTCTATAAAAGCCTTCTGGGGTATGTATCCGTGTTTGTGTGTGTGTTTCCCTGAAGTGTCTGGGATAATATAACATTTGATCGTATTTTTATGTGTGCATTTTTATTTTTCAAAAATAAGAGAGATTGTTTAAAAAGATATAGACCATGGCATCAGCTGTTAGTATCACTGAGTAACAATGTGCTCAAAAAGAAAATAAAGGTGGCTCTTACTTTTGTGACACTTCTGCAATTCTCTGGAAATTTTTCTGTATAGTCATATTTAATAATCTTAGAGAATTCATTTCCTTGCAGGTGAAAAGTACTTTAAAAGACTCTGTAGGCCTAGATTTTTCAAGATAGACAGTAACAAAGACTCCAGTATTTCTCATCAGAAACATTCATGTTGAACTAAATTAAAAAGAGAAAACTAAATGTCAAGCATTGTGTATAAACTTGGTTATCCTGTAAGGCTTAGAAACACTTAATGACCAAACAGGGGAGAAGGTGTAACATCCCACCTGTTTTGGAAGTTAGGGAACCATTCTGTCATTCCTGTTGCTAAGTAATGTCCAGTTGTTTTGAAGTATTTTAAACAATGTGTCTGAATGATATTTTACCTTGTGGTCCCTTGCTCCTGTCATGACTTTTCTTTCTAAAGACCAGTATATTCAGTATAAGTTGTGAAAGTTGGAATATACGGACTTGTACCATATGAACTTAACTGCTTTTCGAGCTTTACAGCCATCTTCATAAAATTTGTTGTTTCTGAAAATATTTGATTGCTTCTCTTTCCTAAAGACCCTTGTGCTTTGGCTTTCCTCACTACACTTAGTTCCCACACAGTAATGCTATAAAAGACTCTAGCAGTCTTTCCTGCTGACATTCCAAATGTGATTTCTCTTTCTTCTGAATCCTTACATCTTTTAACTATGTATCTTTATCACTAGTACATGAAAGCTTGTATGGTAGTGACATTTTTCATATGTTTCTTTACCACAAACTAGGTAGTAGCATGGTTTAAACATCATTGTCTTCCTCGTCACCCCGTAATACCTAAACAATGAATTTACATGTATGAAGACATGTGGTTGTGCAAAAAAATGAAAGAATCTACGTAAAGGTGTAATGCCACACCCACACCATTTCACGTACCATAGCCTTAAGAGTCTCAAGAAATAAACCTATCAAAAAAAAAAAAAAAAAAAAAGAAATACACACACACATTGAGCAGACTTTGTTGAGGCTGACATCAAATAAACAAGATGAAAAGGAAAACATACTAGTTCCATGGTTGGATTTTTTTTTTTTTTTTTTTAATTTTTTACTTACTTCCAGACAGAATTGCATTGTTCTTGGTGGCTTAGATGGTAAAGAATCCACCTGCAATGCAAGGGACCTCAGTTTGATCCCTGGGCTGGGAAAATCTCCTGGAGAAGGGCATGGCAACCCACTCCAGTTATCTTGCCTGGAGAATTCCATGGACAGAGGAGCCAAAGAGTCGGACACGACTGGGCAACTAACACTTTCACTCTCCAGACAGAATTATCCTCAGATGTGTTCACTGCAGCTAGAGTCAGTACTTTAATTGTATAAGAACAGTTAAAAATTAATGTGTTAATCTCTGGTTGGGGAACTAAGATCCTATATGCTGCAAGGAAACTAAACTCATGTGTTGCAAATACTGAGACCACATGCTACACCTAGAGAGAAGCCCTCACCCTACAACAAAGATCATGTATGCTGCAGCTGAGACCTGATGAAACAAAAATAAAAATAAAGAAATAAATATTTTTTTAAAAAAGAATAGTATGACAAGACACTTGCTGAAATTTGAGAAACTCTGCCATGATTTTCCATCAAATTAAATACTACCTTAGCATTCCTAGTACTGTTATTTTTTTTTTTTTATTAAAATACACAGGCAGTAGATCTACCACATCCTACCTACATATAGTAATTTTTAACTGCTATAATTAGATTTTCAGTTGATCAGTAATTGCCCATGAAGGTTCCCCAAAACCTATCATAGGCCTGTGATAGAGTCCTCTGAATTTTCTTTTTCATCTTCACTACTGAGTTAGGCTATGACGGGTAGTCTTTTGTAAATATAAGCAAGAATTTTTCTTAATATTTTTAAAAACAATCCATGGATACTACTTGTATTACTGTGCTCTGATAGAGGTTAATTTACTAAAAAAGTGTGCCTTGCATTAACAGGAAAGTGATGTATGTCTATATTTATCATAAACATCACACAAGGCTAGCTGTAATACAACTTAAGTTGCATTTTTCCAAGATTATTTAGACTTCGTTATTTTCTCCTACCTGGAGAGGGGAATGGCTACCAACTCCAGTATATTATATGCTATTCCAATTTTACATCACTTCCAGGTGGTTCATTATAGTTGAGTTTGATGACCTCAATATAAGATATTACAATTCAAAAAAATTTAGATTCAAAGACCATCTTATTTTTATTGTTATAGCCATGCTTTCCAGGAAACAAACGCACTCAGAAGGACAATGCAGATAGTGGAGTGCAGTTTATTACACCGGCGGGCCCAATGTAGAGTCTCCTCTTAGCCAAGGACCCCGGCCAGCATTTGTGAAAATCTTTTATACCCCATGTGTACGTGTCTAAACCCACCACCCCAAATCCCTTGAGGCTTACAAAGGAAGGCTAAATACAATCACAATAACCCCATCATTCACGTGTTATGTATTCAAACAGTTAATAATCAATAAGCCCGGGGTTACATTCCAACCAGTTAATAACCGATAAGCCTGGGGTTACATTCCAATAGCTACTGTCTGGAGGTAGGGGTGATTAGTGTCTGTTTTCTCTTAGGCAATGAGTAACCTGGATGTGATCTTCAAGAGTCCCCTGCCCAGAGGGGGTCTTATCCTTCCATTGTCATTCCCACAGGCGCTTAGCACAGAATTCAGAGTCCACTGGAGAGGTGGCCTCGCACGACTAGCATGGATAGGCCTGAGATGGAGTCTGGGCCCTATGAATTCCTTCTTCATTTTTAGTTTTGATCACATCTTATAATAGTTCATTGTACTGGCCTACTTTTTTTCCATCTAGACAATACGTTTCACTAAAAGAGCCAGAAAAATGTACCTCAAACTCACACCCAAAAAACTTTTTAGTCTAGAGAGTAATATCAGTCTGAAAGTTTTTCCCAGGTTCCACACATTCTGTTCACGCACAAAAACAAGTAAATCTACTCAGACCAATTCCAAGGAACAAGATGTTTGGTATATCAGATAATTCCCTGAAAAGAAACTGTGATAAACATGGCTTTAGGGAAATTGCAAAGCCCTTTACTGTTCTTCTTCCCATTACATCCAAAATTCTGTGTCACTTATCATATTTGCATCAAAATAGAAAAGAAGATACTGTTTTATGTAAACATCATACATATTTCTAAAGTACATACTCTATGCTATGTAGATAGTGATAAGGACCAGCATTGGCTAAAATATTATGTATAACATAAACACCATGACAGTGGCCAGCGAATGCTTCATCCATCTAAGCCATGGCCAGAGAACATACAAGATAACCGGGAACACCCCAAACTCACTGGTGAGTAAGACTCCTTCCTTAAGGGGGGCCAAGCGGCTGGGATTAATGAATTAGATGTCTGTTTTTCAGATCATATTGGCTTCCCAGGTGGTGCAGTGATAAAGAATCCCCCTGCCAATGCAGAAGACACGGGAGATTCAGATTCAGTCCCTGGGTTGGGAAGATCCCCTGGAGAAGGAAATGCAACCCACTCCAGTATACTTGCCTGGAGAATTCTGTGGACAGAGAAGTCTGGCAGGCTATAGTTCATGGGGTTGCAAAAAGTCGGACATGACTGAGCACAGGTGTGCACACACATCAGGTCAGTCTTATTCCAGTTTGAGAATAGCTTGAGCAAACCAAAAAAGAGAGAACAGCTTCACATCCAACTTTTACCTAGAATCCCACAGAGGGTCCTCTCTCTGAACACAGCTCAAGAGAAGTTAATTCTCATAGTGTCTCCTCCCCCACCTTCATCAAAAGCAAACAGCTCTTGCCTTCATGGCCCAACATTTGGTAAGTAAGATGGTATTCCCCTCCCTTCACTTTATATTCGTTTTATTTACAACTGTAGTATAGGTAAAGATATGTAGAGGAAGGAGAGAGAGAGTTGAAATGTCCCTTTAAGAACACCATGGGACTTCCACTGGCGGTCCAATAACTAAGACTCCATACACCCAATGCAGGGAACCCATGTTTAAACTCTGGTCAGGGAACTAGATCTCATATGCCACAAAACAGACTGAAGCCTGCTGAACTCCTCTCTCCATGGAATTCTCCAGGCAAGAATACTCTTCTGCAAGGATCTTCCAGATCCAGGGATAAAAACTGGGTCTCCCACATTACAGGCAGATTCTTTACCATCTAAGCCCCAAGGAAGCCCAAGCATTCACATGTCACAACTAAAGATTTCATATGCCACTGCAACGAATATCCTGTGTGCCTCAACAAAGACTGGGCACAGCCAAATAAATGAACAAATATGAATCTAAAATTTAAAAATAAGTACCTTTAAAGAAGGTATCTTTCTTTTCTTTTATTATCTATATAATCTCTGAGATAGAGCGATTTGTCACATTGGAAATTGCAAAGCACATTAATTGGGTTTTACAAATCAAAGCCAAGCACAGAAATCACACACACAAAAAAATGGACACTGTTGTTTTCACACACAGGATCCCAGAGAACATATATTACATTACAGAAGATATAATTCAGTCATTCCTGTAAGGAGCACTACCAAATCTTTGCATATTGAAAACCCCACTTACTGACCTACTTCCTTTCACAACACACTAATTAACTGTTGAACCAATCACCACAGACGTTTTGGAAAAAAAAAAAAATCACTGCAATCAACAGCTAGTTTTTTTCAAAAGTCCTATTCTCTATTTGAAATTAAACATGAAAGCAATGTGCACAATGAAAGTTTACTCCAGCCTACTTCAAAGGACAAGCAAAACAAGATAAAGGAAGAAGTCATTTCATTCACTTTTGTTAACAAACCTAAGTGAAAGTGCTCCAAACAGTTTGGGACTTAATAATGATAGAGACCAGTGGAGAAGATCCATCATCTTTTTCTTCTATGAATAGCACAACAAGTCTTAAATAGACTGATACAGAAATAAGGAAAAACTCTTTCTAGCTCCTCTCATTTGCTGGCTGATGTCTTTGAAAATAGCATGTCATTTTACCAGAATGTGTTTTATTCAGTCTTATCCCTAAATAAGAGAAATTATATGCGTGCTGTCATTTTAACACATCAGGAAGTATTAAATTAATTAAAGAGGCCGTTAAGTTGAAAGGCTTGCCTATGTGTTCAGTCGTGTCCGACTCTTTGCGACCCCGTGGACTCTAGCCCACCAGGCTCCTCTGTCCATGGGATTATTCAGGCAAGAATACTGGAGTGGGTTGCCATTTCCTCTTCCAGGGGATCTTCCCTACCAACGGGCTGAACCCCCGTTTATTATGTCTCTTGCATTGGCAGGTAGTATCTTTACCACTAGCACCACTCGGGAAGCCCAGGCTACCAAAACAAACAAAAAGCCTCAAGGTTAGGAAATGGAAACCGAAGGAACTGGCAACCCACTCCAGTATTCTTGCCTCAAGAATTCTATGGACAGAGGAGCTGGCAGGCTACATACAGTCCATGGGGTCGCAAGAGTCAGACACGACTTAGTGACTAAACAACCAACCAACCGAGGACAACCAATCATAGCCAGCCAGACTTTAATTGATAGCCAATCAGTAATCTCCTTAACTTTTCTTCCACATTTTCTCTATTAAATTCTCTCTCTGAGGATCCTATGGGTGGAGTCCTCCTAACCACTTACTATTGATGCTACCTGACTGAAATGAATTTTTATCCAAATAAGCTATTAATATGCCTCAGATTATCTTTTTACAGAAACAAAAAGATTTTTAAAGAAAAACATTTCTGCTCTTAGTAAATAAAGCACACTGAAAAAAGTATTTTCGCATGCATTTTAAGAATTTCACTATGAATGTCTGTTATTTTATAATATTGGAATACATTAGTGCTTTCTTAGGTCTTTGATATCAGCAAAGCTTGTCTTCCTTTGGCATCCGTGTAATTCATACAGTCTACTCTGTTGTTCTAGTGGGCTTCTGCTGTGTCCAGATGCGATGGTCTCTCCAGAATACCTCCTATAATGTTTTAGTTAACACTTCTGCTTTTCTTTTCTTGCAGCTGAAACCTTGGATTCAGCGAGTTTATTTCTATTGCTTTCCAAACTTTCATTCTAATTTGGATCATCAGTTTGTAAAATCGCTGCCCCAATTTCTGATTGTAATCTAAGGAAGCTGGTAAAAATAACAAAAACAGAAGATGCTGCATAATTGTTATTATAAAAAACAAATCCATCACTGCCTATAGTATATTCAGTCATAATGAATTTCTTCCACTTCTAAATTCTTGTTATAACTGTTTAGCAATTTTCCACTTCTACTTCGTTTTATGCATACTTTATGTATGTCTTAGCTTCCATACTAAATTTTAGTCTTTTTAAGGACAGAAGCAAGTACATAATGATTTCTATCTTTCCTTACCAGTTCCAATGTAGTACCTTAAAATGAATGTCTGAGTAGTGGAAAGTGCATGTTCTTCGAGACAAGATTTTATAGATTAAGAAAAAGAATATTAAAAAAATACCAGAACATGGAAAAACAAAACAAAAGTGCCAACAAACAAAAATAGGATGCTGTAATTGCTGAATATGTGCATGTGTGCATGCTAAGTCACTTCAGTCCTATCCAACTCAAATGCTAAACACAGTACCTGTAAAATAGGATTTATAAAGAAAAGCATCAGTCCTCTGCCTCATCTTTCTTTAAACACAGGCTTCCTCATTGGAGTTGGCTATGGTTCCTTCATGTAGCTATATATATGCCTTTAATTCTTTGGATTTGTTTCATATTACAAATTAACTTGCTTATACTGCCATGTCTAAGTTTAAAGTTTTAAACATTTAAAATTGATGTGTTGTGGGAAGGAGAGCAAGACTGTGGAGTAGGAAACCCTCTGCCGCCCTCTGCTCTCAGGCACACCAAAATTACAACTATTTAGAGGACAGCTATCTGTGAGAGTGAGCTGAAGGTTAATAGAAAATATTTTATGCAACTAAAGACATAAAAGAGTGACAATGACAGGCAGGAGGGGCAAAGACACAGGCCACTCAGGTGTGACCCTCGGGCTGGACAGACACCCCCACTACAGAGATTCTCCCCCTCTCCCCCACAGGAGCAAGGAGTCCAAGCCCCACACGTGGGACCCCCACCTCTCAGGTTCTGCGCCAGGAATGCCAACCCCCAGAAAGTCGGCCTTTGAAAACTAGTGGGGTTTATGTTCAGGAGAGCCGCAGTGCTATGATAAACAGAGACTCTGCTCGCAAAATCTCACACTCAGAGTCCCAGTACAGAGGCCCTGGTCTGAAAGGAGCTGGGGACACACCCAGCAGGGAGCTTGGGAGAGCTTCCTGAGAGTCAGGAGAGGGCTGGCCGCACCCTGGTGATTGAAACACTGGTGTCAGCCGTTTGGGGCGCCGCTCTGGTAACACTGGCTGTCAAGTGCGAATTTGAAATCCTTCTTTTAGCCTGTCAGCGCTGCAGGCTAGCCCCAACCACCAATGAGTCCACAGCAGCCAAGCAGCAATGGGCCACAAGCCTGCCTGCTCAGGAAAGCAGCCTCACCCGCCAGGGGCTGCAGCAGCCAGAAGGCCTGGCCTTGCAGCCTGCCTGGTGGGGGGCCAGCCTCGCTGCATCCACTTAGTCAGCCCTCCCCAGTAGAAGGGTTCACATAGCCCACCTAAGGGACAACTCTGAAGCATCTAGCTCTGACGGTCAGAAGGGAATGTGTGGCTGGGTCCCATAAGATGTCCTTCTTCTAAAATCAGGAGATATACTGTGCTGGGCTTAGTCACTCAGTCGGGTCTGCCTCTGCGACCCCATGGCCTGTAGCCCACCAGGCTCCTCTGTCCATGGGGATTCTCCAGGCAAGAATACTGGAGTGGGCTGCCACGCCCTCCTCCAGGGGATCTTCCCAAGCTGGGGATTGAACCCAGGTCTCCCACATTGCAGGTAGATTCTTTACCTTCTGAGCCACCAGGGAAGCCCCAGGAGATATACTAGATTTACTTGATACATAGAAAGAAACAGAGAATTAGACAAATTGAGGAGACAGGGTAATATGTTCTAAATGAAAGAAAAAAACAAAACTTCAGAAAAAGATCTAAACAATGATAAGCAACCTCCTTGTTAAAGAATTCAAGGTAATGATTATAAGATACTTAATGAAATTGGGGGAGGGATGGATGAACACAGTGACAAAGTCACAAAGATTAGATAATATAAATAACCATAAATAGCTGAAGAATGCAATAATTAAAATCGACTACAGAAAAAAACCTGAAAAAACCCCACAACGAAGTGGAGGATAAATAATATGCTACCAAACAAGCAATGAATCATTGAAGAAATCAGTGAGGAAATGAACAAAATACCTAGAGAGAAATGAAAATGGAATCCCAATGATTGACTATTAAGGGACTCACAGGAAAAAACCTTTAAAAACCAAAATCTAAGAGACACAGCAAAAGCAATTCTAAGAGATAATTTATAGAGATACAATCTTACTTCAAGAAACAAGAAAAATTTCCAATAAACAATCTAAACTTACAGTTAAAAGAACTAGAAAAAAGTAGCTAGAAGAAAATAAATAATAAATATCAGCAGAAGTAACTAATACTGAGGCTAAAAAACAATAGGAAAGATAAATGAAACTAAGAACTGGTTCTTTGAAGAGACAGACAAAATTGATAAACCTTTAGTCAGACTGAACAAGAAGGGAGTCTGGCCTAAAGAGAGAAGGCCCAGATAAGTAAAATCAGAAATGAAAGGGAAGTTATAATCAATACCATAGACACACTAAGGGTCATAAGAGATTACCAAGAACAACTATACTCCAATAACATAGACACCTAGAAGAATGAATAAATCCCTAGAAAATTACATGATCCTGAGATCAATGGAATAGACCATAGAGCCCAGAAATAAACCCATACATTTATGGAAGTACAAAGAATATACAATTATACAAAGAATATACAGATGCAAAGAATATCCGGATGTATAGAATACAAAGACTATACAAATATACATACACAAATATACTAAGGAGGCAAAAATAGGAAGGCAGTATCTTCAAAAAATGATATTAACAAAACTGAACAGTCACATACAAAGAATCCAACTGCACTACTTTCTCACACTATATACAAAAACAATTACAAGATGGATTAGATGTTCAAATGTAAAATCTGAAGCCATAAAACTTCTAGAAGAAAGCAAACATTGCAGGCTTTTTGACATTGGTCTTAATGATGATGATTTCTCTTTTTTTTCATCTGCCTCATCAGGCAAGGGAAATAAAAGCAAAGATGGAACTACATCAACAGAAAAGCTTTTGTAAAGCAAACTACAACAAAGTCAAAAAGCACCCTGCTAAATGGGAAACAATATTTGTGGATAATATATCTCTGATAAGAGGTTAATATCCAAAATATACAAAAAACCCCATACAATTCAAATTCAAAACAAACAACTCAATTAAAAAGTAGGCAGAAGGCCTGAATAGGTTTTTTTTTCCCCAGAGAAGACAAAAGGTGGCCCATAGTCACATGAAAAGATGCTCAGCAGTGCTAATCATCAGAGAAATGCAAATCAAATCCACAATGAAATATCACCTCACACCTGTCAGAATGGCCATCATCAAAAAGACTGTAAAAACAAAATGTTGGCCAGGATATGATAAAAAGGGAACCTTGTACACTGTTGATGGGAATGTAAATTGATGCAGCCACTGTGGAAAACATACTATTCCTCAAAATTTAGAAACAAAACTACCATGTGAACCAGCAATTTCACTTCTGAGTAACTTTCCAAAGAAAAAAATCACTAGTTCAAAAATACATATGCACCCCATCTTCACTGCAAGATATGTAAGCAACTTAAGGGTCCATAAATAGATTATTAGATACAGAAGTGGTAAATATGCACAACTAAATAATACTCAGCCACAAAGGAAGAATGAAATCTTGTCATTTGTGACAACATAGATAGACCTAGGGAGTATTACACTAGGTAGAAATAAGTCAGAGTAGGAAAAATATCATATGGTTTTATTTACATGTGCAATCTAAAAGGTAAAACAAATATAACAAAACAGAAACAAGCTCATAGATATCGGGAACAAATCAACCACTGTCTGAGGAAAGAGAAATCAGGGGATGAGTGACATAGTTGATGGAAATTAAGAGGTACGAACTTACAATTATATATTAATATATAATATAAATAATATAAATATATAATTAATATATATAATACAATATATTATTATATAATATATAAATTATGTTATATAAATATATATAATATAATTAATATAATATAATATCAATATAAGATAGTAATATAATGTATATTATATAACATATATTATAATATATAATGATATTATTATACATTATAATATATTATAATGTGTATAACAATATATTATATTATATTATTACATATTATTAAACATATAATTATATATTTAAAAATATATTTATATGTAATTATATTATTATATATTGTATATTATATCATTATATATTATATATTATAATTATATATTTATAGTAAAATAATATAAATATAATTATATATCATATAAAATATATATAATTATATATTATATCATTATATTATATATATAAATATAGTATTTAATATAATATATAATATATTATATACTATAATACATTATATATACTATATGTATATTATTATTTTTATAAGATATCTCATATATATTATTATGTTATATAATGAATATTATACATAATATGTTATATATAATATATAATTATATAAAATAATATATAATATTACATATATAATATATATAATATGTGTATATGTACATATACATATTACATATAATATGTATATATATAAAAGTAATACATATATATAAGTAATTATATAATATAATATAATATAATAATATATATAATTAATAATTATACATTATACATAATATGTATCTTATATGTATACATATAATACACCATCTTGGTCCTGACTTTAAAATCAGCTTTTTCCTGTAAATAGGAGGAATTTTTGAAATGTTTCTTTTTATTGTAACACTTTTAGCTCTATTTGCCTGTTTATTTATTCTTTATTTTTATTGAAGTATAGTTGATTCACAGAATTGTGTTAATTTCTGCCACACAGCAAAGTGATTCAGTTATATGTATGTATATATATACATTCTTTTTACATTCTTTTCCGTTATTATTTATCACATGAGATTGGCTATAGTTTCCTATATTATACAATAGGACCTTGTTGTTCATCCATTCTATAGATAATAGTTCATCTGCTAACCCCGACCTCCCACTGTATCTTTCTCACAAACCCCTTCCCCTTGGCAACCACAAGTCTGATCTCTGTGGTTTAGATTTATATGGAATATAAAATATGGTATATTTTATCATATGACATTTGTTTTTCACTTTTGACTTAACTTCACTTAGTATGACAATCTCAAGTTGCATCTGTGTTATAATAGTAACTGAAAATGGCATTATTTCATTCCTTTTCATGGATGAGTGGTATTTTGTTGCATGTATGTACCACAACTTCTTGATTCATTCGTCAATGGACATTTAGGCTGTTTATATTTCTGTCTATTGTTAATAGAGCTTCTATGAACATAACGTGCATATATCTTTTTGAACTATAGTTTTGTCTAGATATATGCCTATGAGTGATATTGTTGAATCTTAAAGTGATTCACTTTTAGTTTTCTGAGGACCTACCATACTGTTTTCCACAGTGTTTGCACCAACTTGCAATCCCATTAGTGGTATAGAAGGTTTTCTCTTTCTACACACCCTCTGAAGCATTTGTCATTTGTAGACCTTTTAATAATATGGAATGGAGTTTTCAAGGCAAGAATGCTGAAGTGGATTGCCATTCTTGTCTCCAGCAAATTGCCAACACCCAGTGGATAAAAGAAAATGAAAGGCAATTCCAGAAAACAATCTACTTCTGTTTCATTGGCTATGCTAAAGCCTTTGACTGTGTGAATCACAACAAACTGTGGGGAATTCTTAAAGAAATGGGAATACCAGACCACCCTACCTGTCTCCTGAGGAACTTGTATGCAAGTCAAGAAGCAGCAATTGAAAGTGGACATTGAACAATGGACTGATTGAAAATTGGGGAAGCAGTACATTGTCACCTGTTACTTCTGTGCAGAGTACATCATGTGAAATGCCGGGCTGGATGAATCACAAGCTGTAATCAAGTTGCCAGTAGAAATATCAATAACCTCAGATATGCAGATGACACTATCCTAATGGCAGAAAGTGAAAAGGAACAAAAAAGCCTCTTGATGAAGGTGAAAGAGGAGAGTGAAAAAGCTGGCTTAAAACTCAACATTCAAAAAACTAAGATCATGACATTCAGTCCCATTACTTCATGACAAATAGATGGGGAAAAAATGGCAAAAGTGACAGATTTTATTTTCTTGGGCTTCAAAATCACTTTGGACAATGATCGCAGCCATGAAATTGAAAGATGCTTGCTTGTTGGAAGAAAAGCTATGACAATCCTAGACAGCATTTAGGTTGATTCTATTCCTTGGCTATTGCAAATATTGCTGCAATAAAAGTTGGGTTGCATATATCTTTTCTCTGGATACATGCCGGAGTTGGATTGTAGTATCATATGGTAACTTTATTTTTAATTTTTAAAGGAACTTTCATACTGTTCTCCATCGTGACTGCACCAGTTTATATTCTGACCAGCAATATAGTGGGGTTCCTTTTTTTCTACACACTTTCCAGGATTTATTGTTTGTAGATTTCTTGATGATGGTCATTCTGACTGAAGTGAGGTGATACCTTATTGCAGTTTTGATTTGCATTTCTCTAATAATTGGCTATATTGAACATCTTTCCATATGTCTTTTTGCATTTTTTATGTTTTCTTTGAAGAAGTGTCTATATAGTGTATCTGCCCATTTTTGATTAGGTTGCTTTTTTGCTTTATTTTGCTTTTACAATAAGTTGTATGAGTTGTTTGTGTATTTTGAAAAGTAATCCGTTGTTGGTTGCATCATTCACAAATATTTTTTTCCCATTCCATTGGTTGTATTTTCTGTTTATGGCTTTCTTTGCTGTGCAAAAGCTTTTAAGTTGATTAGGTCCAATTTGCTTATTTTTGTTATTATTGTCATTACTCTAGGAGATGGATCCAAAAAAACATTGCTACAATTTATGTCAAACTAGTGTTCTGCTTATGTTTTCCTCTAGGAGTTTTAGAGTATCTGGTTTTAACATTTTGGTCTAGTCCATTTTGAGTTATTTTTATATATATAATATTTAAAAAAATGTTCTGATTTCAGTTTTTTACATGTGGCTATCCAGTTTTTCCAGCATCAGTTACTGAAGAGACAATGTCTTTCCTCCACTGTATATTTTTTAAATTAATTTTTATTTTAGTATATAGTTGATTTACAACGTTATGCTAGTTTCTACTGTTCAGCAAAGTGAGTCACTATAAATGTACATATATCTTCTCTTTTTTGGATTTATTCTCATTTAGGTCACCACAGAGAAGTGAGTAGGGTTCCCAGAGCTATACTGTAGGTTCTCATTACTTACCTATTTTATACACAATATCAATAGTGTGCCTGGATGCTAAGTTGCTTCAGTCCTGCCCAACTCTTTGTGACCCTATGGACTGTAGCCTGCCAGGCTCTTCAGTCCATGGGATTCTCTCAGAGAGAATACTGGAGTGGGTTGCCATGCCCTCCTTCAGGGGATTTTCCCAATAGAGGGATCGAACCCTCATCTCCTACGACTCCTGCATTGGCAAGCTTGTTCTTTACCACTAGCACCTTTCTGTAGACCATAAATGCCTGGATGCATTTCTGGACTTTCTGTCCTATTCCATGGATCAATGTGTCTATTTTTGTGCCAGTACCATATTTTGATTATTGTAGCTTTGTAGTACAGTCTGAAGCCGGGGAGCCTGATTCATTCAGCTTCATTCTTCTCTCTCAAGATTATTTTGACTTTTTGATGTCTTTTGTGTTTCCATATAAATTGAAAGACTTTTTGCTCTAGTTCTGTGAAAAAATGGCATTGATAATTTGATAGGATTGCATTGAATCTGTAGCTTGCCTTGTGTCATTTTAACAATAATAATTCTTCCAATCTAAGAACATGGGTGTATCTTTCTATCCATTTGTGTGTTTTTCAGTTTCTTTCATCAGCATGCTATAGTTTTTGGAGTACAGATTTTTGCCTTCTTAAGTAAATTTATCCTTGAGTATTTTATTTTTTGTTGATACCATTGTAAATGTAATCACCTTCTTAATTTATCTTTCTGGTATTTTGTTGTTAGTAAAATCAATTTTTAAAAATATTTTGTATATTTCCTTCTACACACTCTAGTACTGAAATTAGCAGTTCTTTTAGGTTTATTGCCCTCCCACACTCAAGCCTTACAAATCTTTTTTTATACTAAATTACTTATGTGAATCTAAGTTAAATTTTTTCATTTGATAATCAGTATTTTTTCTGCTCCCTCTATAGACAGTATCACTTTATACAAGCAAACACATGTTCTCTCATCTATGTCTCATTTTGTCCCCATCTAGTTTTCTTATTCCAATCATGAACCTGTCTTGCCAGTGTAATATTACCTGTCTCATCCCATTACTCACTCCCTCATCTATTTTCCTTAATCCTCTCTCCCAAGTATGCAACAAAGGTTTCCTAAAACCATTCCAAAAGGCAGAACAGAATGGTCTGGGACTTGAGACTTTGTCTAGTTATAAAGTTAAATAATTAAAAGATTGAAATGTAAGATGTCATTTCATATTGATTTAAGAAGAAAGAGCAGAGACATAGGTGGCTAAATGGCTAATGACTGGATATAATTTTGAGTAATAAAGACTATTTAAAATCTTTTTCCTCTTTAATTTAAATAAGATGCTATAAGCCCTTGCTTCTGGTTTCTGATAAATACTACTATCATAAACACTGCTGCTATTACAACTTTTTAAATGAAGACATAAAATCTAGTGATACTTCTCTACCAGAAATTTGAGATAAAATTTTTAAAAATAAAGAAGTCTAAGTAATTCTACAAAATGATATTACAGTCTATATTGCTAAATATTAACTAAGGTTTTAGGCGTATGTGTGGGGGGTAAAAAGATTCATTTATATTTGAGTGCTTAGAGAAAATGGAAAAAATCTTCAACTTAAAGAAAATGAATAGCATGCATGGTTTGGAAAAGGAAGAGGTAGGAAAGGAAGGAAAGGAATAAGAGGAGAAGTGGAAGGGGGTAGGAAGGGAATGATGCACAGAGAAATTTTGAGAGTAGAAACCTACCAAAGAAACCAAACTCTTCCCTGTGTTTTGATGACTCATTTTTCATAGCAAAAGTTATAATTTTGTTCTAATTTTTTGTATTGAATTCCTGAAGCATTAACACTAACTGGGAAAAATTTCATAGACAAAAGCAGAAGTATTCATAAAGCTTTCTACAACAGTGCACAGAGATATGGGCAGCAGGGCCAGACATCAGATCCTGGACATGGAACCTTTGGTTATTGGGCTTTGAAAGAGAACAACCAAGGAAACACTAGCTGTTTTCCTGGTGAAACTGAATACAGGGCACAAGCAATATGATATGGAGGAAAAAGAATATGATTTAGCCCATCATCCCATCTCAGGCTTTATGTTCGGTGGGAAAATGGCCTCCCCCTAGACCTATAACACGCCAATGTCTGAGGCTCACAGCTGCAGCTCAGTGGCCTGGTAGAGCCTATATGTTTGGAGGATGCATCAGGCACCATCCAGGTGGGATGGAGCTTGGACTCAAACATTGCTGTTGACTGAGACTGAAATTCTGAAGCACAGGGCTCTGGTTAGTTTCTATGGATTTTTTCAGAAAGTCAGTTCTCTTATGGGAGGCCAGCCAGAAGGCAATCTTACATAATTTTCCTTCCCCCCACTTTGTTAGTTTTAGAGGAAGCAGCTGCTGTCTCATGCTTCTCAGACACTTCCAGACTGGCAAACACATGGTCGTCTTTAAATCATTAACATACTTTAATGTCCTAATGTTTGTAAAATTGTTCATCCCTATATTTTTCAAGATCGATGGAAACTAAAAAAAGAAAATTTGAGTAAGAGTGTATGCCTCTGGTATTTTGTTTTCTCCCTCAAATAGAGACATTGAGGTTGACATTATAAATTCCTTTCAAATAATCAGATCTTAAATTTAGAGAATCAAGTTTTCTGGTATATGTCTTAGAAATAATTTTATATTTATTGCTTTTTCTTATTTACCTTAATAACATTTTTTTTCAAATTTTTAATCTTACACATTGATTTTCATTCTGATAATTATTATATTTTATCTTCTAAAATTGTACCTAGTTGAACTTAGACACTTTTGCAAAACAAACTATAAACACAATGAAAAGACCACACTTAAAATTGGGTAAAATATTTACAAATTAAGCAAGCAATATTGATTAATCTCCAAAGTATACAAATAGCTCATGCAGCTCAATATCAAAAGACAAACATTCCAAACAAAAAAATGGGTAGAAGATCTGAATAAATATTTCTCCAAAGAAAATATATGGATGGCTAAAAACCACATAAAAAGATGATAGTATCTCTAATCATTAGAAAAAATGTAACTCAAAACAGTGACATATCCCTTTACACTGGTCAGAATGGCCATCATTAAAACTCCCATTTTATTAGGGAGCCGTGGGGCCATGAAATGTACTTATACAGGGAGTTTTAACCTGTAGGATATTAGCAAGCCATAGGCAAGAAGATATGACATTGAAAGATGGATTTCCCAGGTCGGTAGGACCTGGGTACCCAATATGCTACTGGAGAAGAGTGGAGAAATAGCTACAGAAAGAATGAAGAGTGTGAGCCAAAGAAAAAACAATGTTCAGCTGTGGATGTGACTGGTGATGGAAGTAAAGTCCATTGCTGTAAAGAACAATATTGCACAGGAATCTGGAATGTCAGGTCCATGAATCAAGGTAAATTGGAAGTAGTCAAACAGGAGATGACAGAAGTGAATATTGACATTTTAGGAATTGGTGAACTAAAATGGACTGGAATTAGTGGATTTAATTCAAATGACCATTGTATCTATTACTGTGGGAAAGAATCCCTTAGAAAAAATGGAGTAACCATCATAGTCAACAAAAGAGTCCAAAATGCAGTACTGGGGTGCAATCTCAAAAGCGACAAAATGATCTCTGTTTGTTTCCAAGGCAACCCATTCAATATCACAGAAATCCAAGTCTTTGCCCTAACCACTAATGCTGAAGAAGCTCAATGGTTTTGTGAAGACTTACAAGACATTCTACAGCTAACACCAAAAACAACAACAACAACAAAAGATGTCCTTTTCATGATAGGGGACTGGAATGCAAAAGTAGGAAGTCAAGAGATACCTGGAATAACAGGCAAATTTGGCCTTGGAGTACAAAATGACACAAGGCAAAGACTAACAGAGTTTTGCCAAGAGAACATGCTGGTCATAGCAAACACCCTCTTCAAACACATAAGAGATGACTACACATGGACATCACCAGGTGGTAAATACCGAAATCAGATTGATTATATTCTTTGCCTCCAAAGATGGAGAAGCTCTATAGAGCCAGCAAAAACAAGACAAGAAGCTGACTATCACTCAGATCATGAACTCCTTATTGCCAGATTCAGACTTAAAATGAAGAGAGTAGTGAAAACCACTAATGAAAACATTCAGGTATGGCTTATATCAAATCCCTTATGATTATACAGTGGAGGTGACAAATAGATTCAAGGGATTAGATCTGAGAGATAGCGTGCCTGAAGAACTATGGATGGAGATTCATAACATTGTACAGGTGGTGGTGATCAAAACAATCTCCAAGAAAAAGAAATGCAAAAAGGCAAAATCATTGTCTGAGGAAGCCTTACAAATAGCTGAGAAAAGACGAGAAACAAAAGGTAAAGGAGAAAAGGAAAATTACACCCATTTGAATGCAGAGTTCCAAAGAATAGCCAGGAGAGATAAGAAAGCCTTCCTCAGTGATCAGTGCAATGAAATAGAGGGAAACAATAGAATGGGAAAGACTAGAGATCTCTTCAAGAAAATTAGAGATACCAAGAGAACATTTCATGCAAAGATGAGCTCAATAAAGGACAGAAATGGTATGGACCTAACAGAAGCAGAAGATATTAAGAAGAGGTGGCAAGAATACACAGAAGACCTATACAGAAAAGGACCTTAATGACCCAGATAACCACGATGGTATCATCACACATCTAGAGTCAGATATCTTGGAGTGTGAAGGCAAGTGGGCCTTAGAAAGCATCACTTCAAACAAAGCTAGTGGAGGTGACAGAATTCCAGCTGAGCTATTTCAAATCCTAAAAGCTGATGCTATTGAAGTGGTGCACTCAATATCATAGCAAATTTGGAAAACTCAAGTGACCATGGGACTGGAAAAGGTCAGTTTTCATTCCAATCCCAAAGAAGGGCAGTGCCAAAGACTATTCAAACCACTACACAATTGTGCTCATTTTACATTCTAGCAAGGTAATGCTCAAATCCTTCAAGCTAGGCTTCAACAGTATGTGAACCAAGAATTTGCAGATTTACGAGCTGTATTTAGAGGCATTGGAGCCAGAGATGGAATTGCCAACATCCGTTGGATCAAAGGAATAAGGAATTAAACAAAAAAATATCTACTTCTGCTCCATTGACTATGCTAAAGGCTTTGACTGTGTGGATCACAACAAACTGTGGACAATTCTTAGAGAGATGGTAATACAAGACCACCTTATCTGCCTCCTGAGAAATCTGTATGAAGGTCAAGAAATAGAACTGGACATGGAACAATGGACTGGTTACAACCTGGGAAAGGAGTATGTCAAGACTGTATACTGTCACTGTGCTATTTAAGCTATATGCAGAGTACATCATGCAAAAAGCAGTGCTGGATGTAGCACATGCTGAAATCAAGATTTCAGGGAGAAATATCAACAACCTCAGATATGCAGATGACACCACCCTTATGGCAGAAAGCGAAGAGGAACTGAAGAGCATCTTGATGAAAGTGAAAAAGGAGAGTGAAAAAGCTGGCTTAAATTCAACATTAAAAAAACTAAGGTCATGGTATCCAGTCCCATCACTTCATGGCAAATAGATGGGGAAACAGTGGAAACAGTGGAAACAGTGGGCTGACTTTATTTTTCTGGGCTGCAAAATCACTGCAGATGGTGACTGCAGCCATGAAATTAATAGACACTTGCTCCTTGGAAGAAAAGCTACGACAAACCTAGACAGCAGAGTAAAAAGCAGAGACATTATTTTGCCAACAAAAGTCCATCTAGTCAAAGCTCTGGCTTTTCCAGTAGTCATGTATGGATGTGAGAGTTGGACCATAAAGAAAGCTGAGTGCTGAAGAATTGATGCTTTTGAACTGTGGTGTTGGAGAAGACTCTTGAGAGTCCCCTGGACTGCAAGGAGATCAAACCAGTCCATACTAATGGAAATCAGCCCTGAATATTCATTGGAAGGACAGATGCTGAAGCTGAAGCTTCAATACTTTGGCCACCTGATGCAAAGAACTGAGTCATTTGAAAAGACCCTGATGCTGGGAAAGATTGAAGGCAGGAGGAGAAGGGGGCAACAGAGTATGAGACGGTTGGATAGCATCACCTTCTCGATGGACATGAGTTTAAGCCAGCTCTGGGAACTGGTGATAGACGGAAGCCTCAGACATGACTATGTAACTAAACTGAATAGATAATGTGTCATATCCTGAAAACATAACCATGCTCCATTAGTTGTTCTCTCTTTGGAATTTGAAATAGGCAGCACGGAGGAGATAAGACAGGTAGCAAAAACAAGTGGAGCTTTGAGACAGGGTTGAGAGAGAGGTCATAAAATAGAATCATAGAATCATGTTAGAGATATATTAAGTGGAGGATAGAGTGTGGGTACAGAATCATGGGAATTATGAGAGAATGAGATGTTGTGAGTAATCTAAAGTGCTGAAACTATGGGTAAGTATAAATTTTGAGAGGATTGCAACCCAAAGCTCTTACAAAAACAGTAAGACTGTCTCTCTTGGGCAAACTGAGAATGGCCTGGACCATCAAGTATTTTTCTTTGTTGTAGCTCCACCGCTAAATGTTGTTTAACTTTATAAAATAAAACTTGATTAATGCTTATTTTTACAAAAAAAATTACAAACAATAACTACTGGAGAGAGTGTGGAAAAAATGGAAGCCTCCTACATTAGTACACCCACTATGGAAAGCTGAGTGGAGATTCCTTAAGAAACTAAGAATAGAGCTATGATATAATCCAACAATCTGAGTCCTGGGCATATATTGGAGAAAGTCATAATTCAAAATGTACATGCACCAAGTGTTCATTGCAGCACAGTTTACAATAGCCAACACTTGGAAGCAACATATATACATATAGCCTATATATATATACATAGTTTACAAGTCAACATATATATATATATATACACATATAGCCAATATATATATATACAGTTTACAATAGTCAACACTTAGAAGCAACATATATATATATACATATATATATATAGGCTTTATATATATATAGGCTATATATATATACATATATATATACGCTTTATATATACTGTTGTGCTGTTCCCAGGTGGTGCTAATGATAAAGAACCTGGCTGCCAATGCAAGAGAAGCAAGGACAGTGGGTTCAATCCCTGTATCAGGAAGATCCCCTGGAGGAGGGCATGACAACCTACTCCGGTATTCTGGCCTGGAGAATCCTGTGGACAGAGGAGTCTGGTCACAAAGAGTCAGCTAGGACTAAAGTGACTTAGCATGCATGCATACATACATACGCACACACACACATAGATAAGTGTAGCTATAACAGATTCACTTTGTTGTACAGAAAAGCTGTATCATAAATCAATTATACTCCAATAAAGGTTTTAAAAAATATTATATGTTACAAGTATAAAGTGTAGTAATTCACAGTTTTTGAAGTTTATATTCCATTTATAGCTGTTGTACAATATTGGGTATATTGGCTAGTTGTCTGTGATTGTGGTTTCAGTCTGTCTGCCCTCTGATGCCCTCTCTCAGTGCCTACCATCTCATTTTGGTCTCTCTTACATTGGACGTGGGGTATCTTTTCACGGCTGCTCCAGCAAAGCACAGCTGCTGCTCCTTGTGGTTTCAGACAGGCTGAAACCACAATCACAGACAACTAGCCAATCTGATCACAGGACCACAGCCTTGTCTAACTCAGTGAAACTAAGCCATGCCATGTGGGGCCACCCAAGATGGAGGGTCATGGTGGAGAGGTCTGACAGAATGTGGTCCACTGGAGAAGGGAATGGCAAGCCACTTCAGTATTCTTGCCTTGAGAACCCCATGAACAGTTTGAAAAGGCAAAAAGATAGGACACTGAAAGATGAACTCCCCACGTCGGTAGGTGCCCAATATGCTACTGGAGCTCAGTGGAGAAATAACTCCAGAAAGAATGAAGGGATGGAGCCAAAGCAAAAACAACACCCAGCTGTGGATGGGACTAGTGATAGAAGCAAAGTCCAATGCTGTAAAGAGCAATATTGTATAGGAACCTGGAATGTTAGGTCCATGAATTCAGGCAAATTGGAAGTGGTCAGACAGGAGATGGCAAGAGTGAACATCAACATTCTAGGAATCAGTGAACTAAGATGGACTGGAATGGGTGAATTTAACTTAGATGACCTTTATATCTACTACTGTGGGCAGGAATCCCTTAGAAGAAATGGAGTAGCCATCATAGTCAACAAAAGAGTCTGAAATGCAGTACTTAGATGCAATCTCAAAAATGACAGAATGATCTCTGCTTGTTTCCAAGGCAAACCATTCAATATCACAGTAATCCAAGTCTATGCCCCTACCAGTAATGCTGAAGAAGCTGAAGTTGAATGATTCTATGAAGACCTACAAGACCTTCTAGAACTAACACCCAAAAAAGAAGTCCTTTTCATGATAGGGGACTGGAATGTAAAAGTAGGAAGTCAAAAAAAACCCCTGGAGTAACAGGCAAATTTGGCCTTGGAGTACAGAATGAAGCAGGGCAAAGGCTAATAGAGTTATGCCAAGAGAATGCACTGGTCATAGCAAATACCCTCTTCCAACAACACAAGAGAAGACTCTACACATGGACTTCACCAGGTGGCCAACACCAAAATCAGATTGATTATATTCTTTGCAGCCAAAGATGGAGAAGCTCTATACAGTCAGCAAAAACAAGACTGGGAGCTGACTGTGGCTCGGATCAATAACTCCTTATTGCCAAATTCAGACTGAAATTGAAGAAAATAGGGAAAACCACCAGACGATTCAGGTATGACCTAAATCAAATCCCTTAAGATTATACAGTGGAAGTGAGAAATAGATCTGATGGACAGAGTGCCTGATGAACTATGGATGGAGGTTTGTGACATTGTACAGGAGACAGGAATCAAGACCACCCCCAAGAAAAAGAAATGCAAAAAAGCAAAATAGCTGTCTGAGGAGGTCTTAAAAATAGCTGTGAAAAGAAGAGAAGCAAAAAGCAAAGGAGAAAAGGAAAGATTTTCCCATCTGAATGCAGAGTTCCAAAGAATAGCAAGGAGAGAGAAGAAAGCCTTCCTCAGCGATCAATGCAAAGAAATAGAGGAAAATAATAGGACGGGAAAGACTAGAGATCTCTTCAAGAAAATTAGAGATACTAAGGAAAAATTTCATGCAAAGATGGGCTCAATAGAAGACAAAAATGGTATGGACTTAACAGAAGAAGAAGATATTAAGTAGAGGTGGCAAGAAAACACAGAAGAACTGTACAAAAAAGACTCCATGACCCAGATATTCATGATGGTGTGATCACTCACATAGAGCCAGACATCCTGGAATGTGAAGTCAAGTGGGCCTTAGGAAGAAGCACTATGAACAAAGCTACTGGAGGTGATGAAATTCCAGCTGAGCTATTTCAAATCTTGAAAGATGATGCTGTAAAAGATGATGCTATGATGCTGCACTCAATATGCCAGCAAATTTGGAAAACTCAGCAGTGGCCACAGGACTGGAAAAGGTCAGTTTTCATTCCAATCCCAAAGAAAGGCAATCCCAATGAATGCCAAACTACCACACAATTGCACTCATCTCACAGGCTAGGAAGGTAATGCTCAAAATTCTCCAAGCCAGGTTTCAGCAATACACGAACTGTGAACTTCCGGATGTTCAAGCTGGTTTTAGAAAAGGCAGAGGAACCAGAGACCAAATTGCCAACATCTACTGGATCATTGAAAAAGCAAGAGAGTTCCAGAAAAACATCTATTTCTGCTTTATTGACTATGCCAAAGCCTTTGACTGTGTGGATCACAATAAACTGTGGAAAATTCTGCAAGAGATGGCAATACCACATCACCTGACCTGCATCTTGAGAAACCTGTATGCAGGTCAGGAAGCAACAGTTAGAACTGGACATGGAGCAACAGACTGTTTACAAATAGGAGAAGGAGTACATCAAGGCTATATATTGTCACCCTGCTTATTTAACTTATATGCAGAATACATCATGAGAAACGCTGGGCTGGATGAAGCACAAGCTGGAATCAAGATTGCCAGGAGAAATATTAATAACCTCAGATACGCAGATGACACCACCATTATGGCAGAAAGTGAAGAAGAACTAAAGAGCCTCTTGATGAAATTGAAAGAGGAGAGTGAAAAAGTTGGCTTAAAGCTCAACATTCAGAAAACTAAGATCACGACATCCAGTCCCATCACTTCATTGCAAATAGATGGGAAAACAGTGGAAACAGGCTGACTTTATTTTTCTGGGTTCCAAAATCACTGCAGATGGTGAATGCAGCCATGAAATTAAAAGATGCTTACTCCTTGGAAGGAAAGTAATGACCAACTTAGACAGCATATTAAGAAGCAGAGACATTACTTTGTCAACAAAGGTCCATCTCGTCAAGGCTATGGTTTTTCCAGTGGTCATGTATGGATGTGAGAGTTAGACTGTGAGGAAAGCTGAGCGCCAAAGAATTGATGCTTTTGAACTGTGGTGTTGCAGAAGATTCTTGAGAGTCCCTTGGCCTGCAAGGAGATCCAACCAGTCCATCCTAAAGGAGATCAGTCTTGGTGTTCATTGGAAGGACTGATGTTGAAGCTGAAACTCCAATCCTTTGGCCACCTGACGCGAAGAGCTCTCTTATTTGAATAGACCCTGATGCTGGGAAAAATTGAGGGCAGGAGAAGGGAATGACAGAGGATAAGATGGTTGGATGGCGTCACTGGCTCAATGGACATGGGTTTGGGTGGACTCCGGGAACTGGTGATGGACAGGGAGGTCTGCGTGCTGCAGTTCATGGAGTTGCAATGAGTTGGACACGACTGAGCGACTCAACTGAATTGATTGGATATATTCCAAGTATTGTACAATATATTCTTGTAGCTTATTTTATATCTAATAGTTTGCCTCTTTTCATCCCCTACACTTATATTTAAATGAAAAAAAATCAATAAACACATATTTTATGATGTATATGACTTTGTTCATGACTATACAACATACTTCTTTGAGCCCACAGTTTTTCTCTCAAAGAGAGTGGCACCTGCTGTTAGTCCTTAATGTCTGAAATGATTCAGTCATATCATCAATCTTGATAAAATTTTTTTTATCCTGAAAATAGAGGACTAGGTTGATAGTAGCAGAGTCTTAGGAAGTTGAAAATAGTATTTCATAATCTTCTGGCATTTACTGCTACTGATGACCATTTTGCCATCAGGTATACTTTTTTTTTTCCTTTACAGAAAATCTCTTTGAAAGCTTAAAATTTTTCCCTTTCTCACTGATGCTTAAATTTTACGATAACCTATTTTTTATTGAAATATATTTGATTTACAGTGTTGTGTTACTTTCATATGTAGAGCAACATGAATCAATTATACATATACATATATCCACTTTTTTAAAAGATTCTTTTCCCTTACAGGCCATTACAGAGCACTGAGTGGATGTCCCTATGCCATATGGCTGGGAACTTATTGCTATCTATTTTATATATGGTAGTGTGTGTTTGTCAGTTCCAAGCATATCTTTATTTTATTTATCCTGTTCTGCAGGTAATCTAACAGTTTAATTTTATTCAATTCTGAAAGATTCTTTGCCATTTGTTTTTAAATTTTTTATGTCAGTTCTTCTGAATTTTACATATATCAGTTAATAAACATCCATATATTTCTTATATTTGTGTGTATATCTAATAGAGATCTATATAATCAACATAGTTATGTATCATATATCAGCTATCTATCATTATTCTGTTTATCTCTTTATCAACTATCAATTTAATAATCAGTTTGTTTAGGTTTCTTTTTCTAGGAAATCTGACATTAGATTTGTCATCTCTCCCTCATAGCTGTCAATATCTCCTCAATTTCTTTCTTGGCTCCTTTTTCCTCTTCTCTGAAATTAAAATGTATTTTTGAATTTTGACTGTGAAGTACTGATTATATTTTCCATAGTAATGATACTGCTTTTACTGCAAAATCTACAGGTTTTAAGTTATTTCTGTTTTATTTTCAACTGGCTTGTGTTTTTGTTGTTGTTATTGATTATAAATACTTAAATTTTGTTTTAAAGTATTAAAAGTGCAAAGTAGCTTATTACTTCAGGAAAATCCTTTTTAAAATATGCTGAATTTCAAGTATTTTTGCATGCCTTCTTTATGTACTTCTGTTACTGCAAAATGGTTTATAAGTAGCTTTAATATTCTCTTCTGGTAGCTTCCCTAGTGGTTCAGTGGAAAAGAATCTACCTGCCAATGCAGGAGATGCAGTTTCAATCCCTGGGTTGGAAAGATCCCCTGGAGAAGGAAATGGCAACCAACTTCAGTATTCCCATTTGAACTCAGAGTTGCGAAGAATAGCAAGAAGAGATAAGAAAGCCTTCCTCAGTGATCAATGCAAAGAAATAGAGGTAAACAATAGAATTGGAAAGTCTAGAGATCTCTTCAAGAAAATTAGAGATAACAAGGGAACATTTCATGCAAAGATGGGCACAATAAAGGACAGAAATGGTATGGGCCTAACAGAAGCAGAAGATATTAAGAAGCGGTGGCAAGAATACACAGAAGAATTATACAAAAAAGACATTCACGACCCAGATAATCATGATGGCGTGATCACCAAGCTAGAGCCAGACATCCTGGAATGAGAAGTCAAGTGGACCTTAGAAAGCATCACTACAAACAAAGCTAGTAGAGGTTATGGAATTCCAGTTGACCTAATTCAAATCCTAAAAGATGATGCTGTGAAAGTGCTGCACTCAATATGCCACAAATTTGGAAAACTCAGCAGTGGCCACAGGATTGGAAAAGGTCAACTTTCATTCCAATCCCAAAGAAAGACAATGCCAAAGAATGTTCAAACTACTGCACAGTTTCACTCATCTCACACACTAGTAAATTAATGCTCAAAATTCTCCAAGCCAGGCTTCAACAGTACATGAATCATGAACTTACAGATGTTCAAGCTGAATTCAGAAAAAACAGAAGAACCAGAGATCCAATTGCCAACACCTACTGGATTATCAAAAAAGCAAGACAGTTCCAGAAAAACATCTATTTCTGCTTTATTGACTATTCCAAAGCCTTCGACTGTGTGGATCACAATAAACTGTGGAAAATTCTTCAAGAGATGGCAATACCACATCACCTGACATGTCTCTTGAGAAATCTGTATGCAGGTCAGGAAGCAACAGTTAGAACTGGACATGGAACAACAGATTGGTTCCAAATCAGGAAAGGAGTACGTCAAGGCTGTATATTGTCACCCTGCTTATTTAACTTATCTGCAGAGTAAATCATGAGAAATGCTGGGCTGGATGAAGCAAAAGCTGGAATCAAGATTGCTGGGATAAATATCAATAACCTCAGATATGCAGATGGAACCACCCTTATGGCAGATAGGGAGGAAGAGCTAAAAAGCCTTTTGATGAAAGTGAAAGAGGATAGTGAAAAAGTTGGCTTAAAGCTCAACATTCAGAAAATTAAGATCATGGCATCTGCTCCCATCACTTCATGGCAAATAGATGGGAAACAGTGGAAACAGTGACAGACTTTATATTTTTGGCTTTCAAAGTCACAGCAGATGGTGACTGCAGCCATGAAATTAAAAGATGCTTGCTCCTTGGAAGAAAAGCTATGACCAACCTAGACAGCATATTAAAAAGCAGAGACATTACTTTGCCAACAAAGGCCTGTCTAGTCAAAGCTATGGTTTTTCCAGTGGCCACATATGGATGTAAGAGTTGGACTATAGAATTGATGGTTTTGAACTGTAGTGTTGGAGAAGACTCTTGAGAGTCCCTAGGACTGCAGAGAGAACCAACCAGCCCATCCTAAAGGAAATCAGTCCCGAACATTCATTGGAAGGACTGATGTTGAAGGTGAAACTCCAATACTTTGGTCACCTGATGCAAAGAGCTGACTCACTGGAAAAGACCCTGATCCTGGGAAAGATTGAAGGAGGGAGGAGAAGGGGACGACAGAGGATGAGATGGATGGATGCCATCACTGACTCAATGGACATGACTTTGGGTAAACTCCGGGAGTTGGTGATGGACAGAGAGACCTGGTGTGCTGCGATTCATGGCCTCGCAAAGAGTTGGGCATGACTGAGCGACTGATCTGAACTGAACTGAGCGGCTGAACTGAATTGGACTCAGTTTTCTTGCCTGGGGAATCCCATGGACAGGGGAACCTGTGGGACTACAGTCCATAGGGTCACAGAAGAGTTGGAGAGTATTTAGCAAGTTAACAACAACAATTATAAATCAAGATAACTCTAAATGTGTCTGAAAGCTTGATTTTCTCCAAAATAATGTGAATGAAGTTTACTTTGTTTTTCACATTTATTTCAGCAACATTCCACTTAGGCTTCTGTAATATAATCATAAGGGCCACAAAATAAAGTTATATTTAGTCTCAGTATCTTTATGGAAGTGATAATAAGGTACTATTACTGTTGCAGATCCTAATCTGTACACCACTGAGTAGCCTTTTATACTATACAGATTCAATAAGATTTGATTGAGCCCATCCTTTATATTTATAGCAAGGTTCCATTTCAATTTCTGAATAGCTCCTCTGATTTGGAAATAGCTGGCCACAGTGATACAAAGGCTTATAAGGAAAATATTTAGTTTTGTTTTTAGTTTAGTGAGTCCGCAAGCATTTTCTTCAGTAAAATCAGTGTGGAAGTACCTCCAAGAGCACTGCTCCCCACCATTTCTATGGCCAAATATATTGATGAGAGCACTGCAGTTCTACCCATGTCAGATAAAACTAGTATTTTTCTTATAAGCTTGTAATTTAGTCTGCAGATCATTATCAATTGTGGTATTTAATGGGTGGTATTTAAAAGACTTCCAATGCATTTTATCCAAAATTCTTTATATTCTACCTATAATTCCATATACACTCTTTACTATTGGGTGGTGTTGTTCAGTTACTCAGTTGTGTCTGACTTTTTATGACCCCATGGACTGCAGCATGCCAAGCTTCCCTGTACATCACCATCTCCCAGAGCTTGCTAAAACTCATGTACATTGAGTCAGTCATGCCATCCAACCATCTCACCTTCTGTTGTCCCCTTATCCTGCCTTCAATCTTTCCCAGCATAAGGGTCTTTTCAAGTAAGTCAGTTCTTCACATCAGGTGGCCAAAGTACTGAAGCTTCAGCTTCAGCATCAGTCCTTCCAATGAATATTCAGGATTGATTTCCATTAATATTGACTGGTTTGTTCTCCTTGCAGTCCAAGGGACTCTCAAGAGTCTTCAACACCACAGTTCAAAAGCATCGATTCTTTAAGCACTCAGCTTTCTTTATGGTCCAACTCTCACATCCATACATGACTGCTGGAAAAGCCAGAGCTTTGACTAGACGAACTTTTGTTGGTAAAATAATGTCTCTGCTTTTTACTCTGCTGTCTAGGTTTGTCATAGCTTTTCTTCCAAGGAGCAAGTGTCTTTTAATTTCATGGCTGCAGTCACCATCTGCAGTGATTCTGGAGCCCAGGAAAGTAAAGTCAGCCACTGTTTCCCCATCTATTTTCCATGAAGTGATAGGACTGGATAACATGACCTTAGTTTTTTGAATGTTGAGTTTAAGCCAGCTTTTGCACTCTTCTCTTTCAGTTTCATCAAGAGGTTCTTTAGTTCCTCTTCGCTTTCTGCCATAAGGGTGGTGTCATCTGCATATCTGAGGTTGTTGATATTTCTCCCTGAAATCTTGATTTCAGCATGTGCTTCATTCAGCCCTGTTTTTCGCATGATGTACTCTGCATATAAGTTAAATAAGCAGGGTGACAATATACAGCCTTGAAGTCCTCTTCCCCAATTTGGAACCAGGCCATTGTTCCTTGTCTGGTTCCACCTGTTGCTTCTTGACCTGCATACAGGTTCCTCAGGAGGCAGGTAAGGTCGTCCTATATTCCCATCTCTAAGAATTTTCCACAGTTTGTTGTGATCCACACAGTCGAAAGATTTAGTGTAGCCAATGAAGCAGAAGTAGATGTTTCTCTGGAATTCTCTTGCTTTCCTATGATCCAACAGATGTTGGTAATTTAATTTCTGATTCCTCTGTCTTTTCTACATTCAGTTGAGCATCTGAAGTGCTTATGATTTGCCATAAAGAGTCTATCTGCAGTGCGGGAGTCCCGAGTTTGGTCCCTGAGTAAAGAATATCTCCTGGAGAAGGGAATGGCAACCCAATCCAGTGTTCTTGCTTGGAGAATCCAATGAACAGAGGAGCCTACAGTCCATGGATCACAAAGAGTCTGACATGACTGAGCGACTAACACTTCTTAATTTTCAAAATTCTCTCATTCCCTCTGGGAGGCAGTTGTATCTTGAATTATGATGTCCTGTTTCATTTTCCTCTAAATATGACATACATGGCACAAATTGCCTGCAGTTTCTACTAAATGATTTTCATTCCACACTGATTTTAATGCTGCATTTTTTCCTCAAGGTAAATATAAATAGCACTTCAAGACTTCCTTACTGTGAATGAGATTGAAGTTAATATCCAGAACTATCTCCACCCCTTTACTATAATAAATGATGTATGTGTCCAAAATTTCCTCCACATTCTTTTAAGGTTGTTTAAGGATGTGCACAATGGCTGTCTATCTGACTTTTTCCTTACTCAATACCTTTGGACTACTAGAGGGGTAGAACTAATTTTCTATTCTATTACCTGGATGACATTCACCTTAAATTGTTTAGGATTTTCACTTTTACACAGAATTCTATTTAAACAAAGAGTATTTGGCAACAAGTTAGTTACTATTCAAAACATGCTTTGCTCACTGATGCTATATATTCACTTACATTTTCTCAGATATAAAAAAAGACATATTTGTCTTTTAAGGCTATACAAACTATATTTCTTGTTTTCATTTAACATTTAGAAAATGTAATTCCAAAGCTCTTATTTTTATATATCCTGAGTTCTTTAATTCAAGTTTCACGATTAAGGAATTGGTCCCTGATAATATCTTTTTGTCTATCTGCCTGTATATCTGTCTCTCTATGTCTCTTTGTCTCCGACTCTCTCTTTCTATCTCTCCTACACACCACACACACACACACACACACACACGCACACACACTCATGAAGCACATTGTTAATCTTATCTGCCTTGGTCACTAAAATGCCAAGAGAAAATTCAGAGCCATGCTAGTACCATAACTTTTCCTGTTGCACCCTCAGCATTCCAGATCTAGAAACCCATTGCAGAGTGTGGTCTTTGCTAGGTGTGTGTCCTCAAACTAACCTCATGGTAAACAGCTGCTTATCCCAGGAGGCAAAGGTGTTTCTACAGAGTGAGTTCCCATCTTCTGTGCTGTGTGATAACCATGTGTGTCTCTCAATGGAGAAGACTGTCTGGACCCAAGTGATACAGCTTTCTGGTCGTATTATGTTTTCAACTCATACACAGTCTGCCATTTCCTCCAAACCCTTTCCATAGCCCTGAGTTTCTGGAATGAAATGGATTTTGACATCAACATTTTCCTCTAGTTTTAATGAGGAAAACTCTGCTGGATCAGACTCATTTGATCTTAATCATAATTTCTTTCTCAGATATCTCTTTATCCATTTCTGTTAAAAAGCTTAGTAAAGAGCATCTTGTGAAGGTAAGGACTATATTGATTTTGTTATCTCAAGAAAATAACATAGTTCCAGGAGTGTTATTAATCTGTTTATGTATTTGCTGTCTCAACCTTACTCTCCTAAACTTTAGCAGCAAGGATCATGTCTTTTACATAATCACTGCCTTCTTTGTTCTCAGTGCAGTGCATGGGACATGACACGTACACAGTAATACAAGATTAATAAACATGTCTGATTGGTGGGTTCATATACAGGCTTCAGGCTGTCAGCTCTCCGACCTTCCCCTTCATTATTAATTCATACGAATATATGATAAATAGTGATGAGTAAAGAGACAAAAACAACATTAAATAATTTTGAAGCTAGCTCATAGGTACAGTAAAATAATGTAAAATGTGTTCCATTTGGTTATTTCAGTCAGTTTGAGAAAGGCATCAGGGAGAAATCTGGGGAAGTTTTTAAGCTTATTATTATATTACTGTCTTTTCAGGGAACTCTCATGTTCTGCCATTGAATCTAGCTTTTTCTATTCTGATTTCAGTGATATATTTCTCATTGCATATATGTTAGATCTGATAGACAGAGTACCTGAGGGACTGTGGGCAGAGGTTTGTAACACTACAGGAGGTGGTGGCCAAAAGCATGCCCAAGAAAAAGAAATGCAAACAGCAAAACGGTTGTCTGAGGAGGCCTTACAAGTGGCTGAGAAAAGAAAAGTGAGACACAAAGGAGAAAGGGAACAACAAACTAAACTGAATGCAGAGTTCCAGAGAACAGCAAGGAGCGACAAAAAAGCCTTTTAAGTGACCAGTGCAAAGAAATACAGGAAAACAATAGAATTGGAAAGTCTAGAGATCTCCTCAAGAAAATTAGGGACACAAAGGGAACAGTTCATGCAAAAATGGGTATAATAAAGGACAGAAACAGTAAGGACCTAACAGAAGCAGGAGAGATGAAGAAGAGGTGGCAAGAATACACAGAAGAACTGTACAAAAAAGGTCTTAATGTCCCAGAAAATCACAACGGTGTAGTCTCTCACCTGGAGCCAGATATCCTGGGGTGTGAAGTTAAGTGGGCATTATCATATGTGCAATAGATAGCCAGTCCAGGTTTGATGCATGAGACAGGGCACTCAGGGCTGGTGCACTGGGATGACCCTGAGGGATGGGATGGGGAGGGAGGTGGGAGGGGGGTTTAGGATAGGCAACACATGTACACCCATGGCTGATTCATGTCAATGTATGCAAAAACCATCACAATATTGTAAAGTAATTAGTGTCCAATTAAAATAAATAATTAATGTTTTTAAAAAAGGAAGCATTGATTGTTGGTTGTTTAGTTGCGAAGTTGTGTCTGACTCTTGCAACCCCATGGACTGTAGCCTGCCAGGCTCCTCTGTCCATGGAATTCTCCAGGCAAGATTACTGGAGTGGGTTGCCATTTCCTTCTCCAATTAGGAAGCATAACTATAAGCAAAACTAGAGGAGGTGATGGAATTCCAGCTGAGCTATTTCAAATCCTGAAAGATGATGTTGTTAAAGTGATGCACTCAATATGTCAGCAAATTTGGAAAACTCAGCAGTGGCCAGAGGACAAAAAAATTTCAGTTTTCATTCCAATCAGAAAGAAGGGCAATACATGCCAAAGAATGTTTAATCTACAACACAATTGTACTCATTTCACATGCAAGCAAAATAATGCTCAAAATCCTTCAAGCTAGGCCTCAACAGTACGTGAACTGAGAACTTCCACATTTTGAAGCCGGATTTGAAAAAGAAAGAAGAACCAGAGGTCAAATTCCCAACATCCATTGGATCATAGATAAAGCAAGGGAATGACAGAAAAACATCTACTTCTGCTTCATTGACTATGCTAAAGCCTTCAACTGTGTGGATCACAACAAATTGTGGAAAATTCTTGAAGAGATAGGAATACAAGACCATCTTACCTGCCTCAGGAAAAGTCTGTATACAGGTCAAGAAGCAACAGTTGGAACCAGCCATTGAGCAAAGGACTGATTCAAAATTGAGAAAGCACTACAGTGAGGCTGTATGTGTCACCCTGTTTATTTACCTTCTGTGCAGAGCACACCATGCACAATGTTGGGCTGGATGAAGCTGAAGATGGGATCTAGATTGCAGGGAGAAATATCAATAGCCTCAGTTACATAGATGACACTACCCTAATGGCAGAAGGTGAAGAGGAACTAAAAGGCCTCTTGATGAAGGTGAAAAAGAAGAGTGAAAAAGCTGGCTTAAAACTCAGCTTTCAAAAACTAAGATCATGGCATCTGGGCTCATCACTTTATGCATGGTAAATAGACAGAGAAAAATGGAAACAGAGACAGACATTATTTGGGGGCTCCAAAATCACTGCAGACAGTGACTGCAGCTGTTAAATTAAAAGAAACTTGCTCCTTGGAAGAAACGCTATGACAAACCTAGTGAGTGTATTAAAAAGCAGAGGTGTCACTTTGCTGACAAAGGTCCATCTAGTCAAACCTAGAGTTTTTCCAGTAGTCATGTATGGAGGGAGATTTGGACCATAAAGAAGGCTGAGTGTCATAGAATTGATGCTTTTGAATGGTGATGTTGGAGAAGACTCTAGAGAGTCCCTTGGACAGCAAGGAGATCAAACCAGTCAATCCTAAAAGAAATCAATTCTGTCTATTCATTGGAAGGACTAATGCTTAAGTTGAAGCTCCAATACTTATAACCACCTGATGTGAAGAGCCAACTCGTTGGAAAATACTTTATGCTGGGAAAGTTGAGGGCAGGAGGAGAAGGGGGCACAGAGGGTGAGATGATTGGATGGCATCATTGACTCAGTGACCATGAGTTTGAGAAAACTCAGGGAGATAGTGAAGGACAGGGAAGCCTGGAGTGCTGCAGTCCATGGGATTGCAAAGAGTCAGATAGGACTGAGCTTCTAAACAACAACAACAACAACTATATATATATATATATATATGTATATATATATATGTATGTATGTAGCACAATGATCCCATTGGGCATCAACTTTGTTAAATGATACGCTAGTGTTTTTCTTACTTATAAATGTTAAGAATAGTAGGTTAGATTCAGTTTTCAAAACTATTCAGTTCAGTTCACTTAGTCTTTTCTGACCCTTTTTGACCCCATGGACTGAAGCATGTCAGTGAAAGGTTGTTGCTGAACGATAAGACGCCGGGATTCTTGGCCTCCGGAAGAGACGAATTCTGTCCAGAGACGAGGCTGGATCGCTCAGAGCTTTTGTGTAATAAAGTTTTATTAAAGCACAAAGGAGATAGAGAAAGCTTCTGACATAGGCATCAGAAGCAGAAAGAGTACCCCCCTGCTAGTCTTTAGCTGTATGTTATATACTCACTAGCAGTCTGTTAATGAAAGAAAGGAATGTCTTAAAACTCAGAATGGCACCAGATAATTCATCCCAGGCCATAAAACGATTGACTTGAATCTTGTAGAAGGGCATATTACCATACAAATGGTTTCATTTACATAGATTAGGAGAACAATATCTGATTCTGATATCTGGTTCTGAGCCATTTGGTGGATTGAAGACAGTCTGGGGTACATTAACATAGCTTAAGACAAACATTTCCATAAGAAAAAATGTACTGGTTAACTCAAGGTTTGCGAATAGTTAGCTTCAGGTGAAACCAGGTGTCATGGCAACACAGCATTTTAAGAGAAACCTCCTTTTAAATTTGTATAGAGATGGAAAAAAATATTGCTTGTTTGTTTCCTCCTGCCGCTTAAGAGAGAAAAAATGTCTGGCGCTTGCAGCCTATTTCCTCCGTTTGGAGACCCCTGACCTTCCTGCCTGTTGCCCTCTCACCAGGCTTCCCTGTCCATCACTAACTCCCAGAGCTTGCTCAAACTCATGTCCATCGAGTCGGTGATGCCATCCAACCATCTCATCCTCTGTCGTCCCCTTTACCTCCTGCCTTCAATCTTTCCCTGATTCAATCTTTCAAAGCAGTTACCTAAGAGGAATTAGGTTTCTCTTTCCATACCAGATGGCTAACTGTCTTTGGACTACCTAAAGCCTTGTACTTTCACTGGAGTATTAAAAACACTATGAACTGTAAAATAATTTTATTTTCTGCAAACTGTAAACTCTTCAGGAATCAAAAGAAGATAATTAATATTGAAAGAAATAAAAATTTCATTACAAAAATGATCAGGAAGTTTAAAAGAAGCTGTTAAACTGTTAAAAATCACATTTCACTTTTATATGCACATTTGATCGTAAATGATTTATAATAGTAACTGACATGACTATCAAATAGATGTCAGACACACTAAAGGTGTTATCATGACAACAGATGTCTTACAGTGACTAATGATGAGTTTTCTTATTTAAAACTGTTTATCTCAAATAATTTATGAGTTCTAATCAATCCCATCAAATTCATCTCTGTTCTGTTGAAAAGTAAGCTCATCACTGATCCCTCCTTTGAAGTCTCAGACAACTTAGATGGCAAATTTAGTGTAATTTTACCAGTTAAAAATTGTTTTGTACACATTAAATAAAAACATATTCAAAATAACTATGCCTAACTGAAGATATACAGCAAACTGCTTGATAATCTGTCTTTCTAAATATTATATATTTTGTCAATTGTCATTTATAAATACTATTGGTTGGATGAGTTTAAAGTACCAAACATATTTTCATGTGCCTATTAGTTATTGTATGTCTCTTTTGGGAAAATGTCTATTTAACTTCTCTGCCTATTTTTTTTCCATTTATTTATATTAGTTGGAGGATTAGGGGTTTTGCTGTTGAGTTATGTGAGTTCTTTATGTTTTTTTAATATTAGCCCTTATCAGACATATTGTTTACAAATATCTTCTCCTATTCGGTAGGCTGCTTTTTCATTTTGTTGATAATTTCTTTCACTCTGTGAAAGCTTTTTAGTTTGATGTAGTCTCATTTGTTTATTGTTGCTTTTATTTCCCTTGCATTTAGGAGACAATATCCAGAAATATGTCACAAAGACCAGTATCAAATAGTGTCAAACTATTAGTGTCAAACTAATACCGCCTATGATTTCCTCTGGGTATTTTGTGGTTTGGA
The DNA here is from genome assembly GCF_910594005.1 of Cervus elaphus. Lineage (NCBI taxonomy): Eukaryota > Metazoa > Chordata > Mammalia > Artiodactyla > Cervidae > Cervus > Cervus elaphus. Next base: position 3,477,285 of record NC_057831.1, on the reverse strand, counting down.
GGCTTTCTTCCAAATGTTTAATCCATATTTAGTGGGGTTTGTGTATGGTATGTGGAAAAGGCAATGGCACCCCACTCCAGTACTCATGCCTGGAAAATCCCATGGATGGAGGAGCCTGGTAGGCTGCAGTCCATGGGGTCTCGAAGAGTCAGACACGACTGAGCGACTTCACTTTCACTTTTCACTTTCATGCACTGGAGAAGGAAATGGCAACCCACTCCAGTGTTCTTGCCTGGAGAATCCCAGGGACGGGGGAGCCTGGTGGGCTGCCATCTATGGGGTCGCACAGAGTCGGATACGACTTAAGCAACTTGGCAGCAGCAGCAGCAGCAGTGTATGGTATGAGATACTGCAGCCAGAAAATTAAAAGACATGATCCTTTGGAGAAAAGCTATGACAAACCTGTAGATAGCATATTAAAAAGCAGAGACATCACTTTGCTGAAAGATCCATATAGCCAAAGCTGTGATTTTTCCGGTAGTCATGTACAGATGTAAGAGTTGGACCATAAAGAGGGCTGAGTGCATAAGAGTGATGCTTTCAAACTGTGGTGCTGGAGAAGACTCTTGAGAGTCCCTTGGACTGCAAAGAAATCAAACCAGTCAATCATAAAGGAAATCTACCCTGAATATTCACTGGAAGGACTGATGCTGAAGCTGAAGCTCCAATACTTTGGCCACCTGATGTGAAGAGCTGACTAATTGGAAAAGACCCTGATGCTGGGAAAGACTGAAGGCAGGAGAAGGGGTTGACAGAGGATGAGGTAGGTGGATGGCATCACCAACTCAATGGATATGAGTTTGAGCAAACTCATGAATTTGAGCAAACTCAGGAAGGTAGTGGAGGACAGGGAAGCCTGGTGTGCTAAAGTCCATGGGATGGCAAAGAGTCCAACATGAATTAACAACTGAACAACAAGAAATGAGATAGTTCCGTTTTTTTTTTTTTTTAACATGTAGCTCTCTAGTTTTCCCAACACCACTTATTGCAAAGATTATCCTTTATCCACTGTATCTTTTTGCTCTTTTGTCACAAATTAATTGTCAATTTATGTGTAGGTTTATTTCTGGGGTCTCAATTAGGTTTCACTGATCTATGTGCATTTTTTTTACTAATAGCATTCTGTTTTGATTACTGTATCTTTGTATTATAGCTTGAAATTAAGGAGTGTGATGTCTCCAGCTTTGTTCTTTTATCTCAGGATTGCTTTAGCTATTTGGGGTTCCACATAAATTTTAGAATTTTTTTGTTTTATTTCTATGAAAATTGTCCTTGGGATTTTCATAGGGATTATATTTAATCTGTGCACATTGCTTTAGCTAACATTTAAATTTTATAAGTGCTACTTTTTTTTCAATATGTGAGCATGAAATATCTTTCCATTACTTTTGTCTACTTCAGTTTCAACAATATATTCTAGTCCTCAGTGTATAGGTCTTTTATCTCCTTTGTTAAATTTATTCCTAGGTATTTTATTCTTTCTGTTGCAATTGTAAGTGGAATTCATTTCTTAATTTCTCTTTTTGGTAGCTCATTGTTAATTATTAGAAATGAAACAGATTTTTATATGTTCATATTGTACCCATCCATTTTATTGTATTCATTTTGAATAGACTTTTGGTGGAGTCTTTAGGAGTTTCTATGTATATAAAACCATGTCATCTGAAAATAATGAAAACTTATTTTCCAATTTGGATGGCTTTTATTCTTTTCCTTGCCCAAGTGCTCTCACTAGGACTTTCAAAACTATGTTGAATTAAAGTGGTGAGAATGGGAATCGTTGTCTTATTCCTGATTTTAGAGGGACAGCTTTCAGATTTTCACAACAGAGTATGATGTTAACTGTGAGTTTGTCATATATGGCCTTTGTTAAGAACTATGTTTCTTCTATGCCCATTTCACTGGGAGGTTTTTTTAAATTATTATTATAAATAAATGTGGAATCTTCTGAAATTCTTTTTCTGCAACTATTGAGACGATCATATGGCTTTTATCCTTCATTTTGTTAATGTATATCACACTGATTGATTTATGGATATTAAATGACCCTTGAATCCCTGAAATAAATCCCACTTAATTGTGATATATGATCCTTTTAATGTATTGCTGAATTCAGTTTGCTAATATTTTGTTGAGGATTTTCACATCTAAGTTTATCAGAAATATTAAACTGTAATTTATTTTTTGTGTGTTATCTTTGTCTTATTTTGATATCAAGGTAATGTTGGCCTTGTAAAATGAGTTATGAAGTATTCCCTCCTCTTCAAATTTTTGGAACAGTTTGAGAAAGGTAGGTATTAAATTTTTCAGTGTTGAATTCACTGGTGAAGCTGTCTGGTCCTGGACTTTTGTTCTGGGTAACATTTTTGATTACTGTTCCAATCTCTTTACTAGTATTTGGTTTAATTCAGATTTTCTATTTCCTCATGATTCAGTCTTGAAGGATTGTATGACTGTCAGAATTAATCTTATTTTTTCTTCTTCTAGGTTTTCCAATTTGTTTGTATATAGCTGTTCACCAAAACCTCTTATAATCCTTTGAACTTCTGTGGTATCTCTTGTTCTTTTTCCTTGTTTTCCTTTAATTTTATTTATTAGAGTCTTCCCCCTTTTTAAAATGAATCAGTTTATCAATTTTGTTTACCATTTCAAAGAACAGTTTTATTGCTATGAGTGACTTTTTATAATTTAATTTTTATTAGTTATTTTTGCTTTGATTTGTTTACAAACACTTCAGCCACCATTCCACATCAAGGGGATGGATGGGGTAGATAAAAGTTTTATAAAGGTATAGATTGGGTGTTGATAATGCATATTCACATACATGATTGTAAAAGTAATCTTTTCACAGTATAAAGTGTGTTAATATAATCTAAATTCATGAAGCTTTCACCCCTTGCCACTTAAAAAAGTTGCTTTTTAGAAAGTACTCATCACTTTCCCTTGCATACATGGATCTCTCAAATTACCAAGTTGTGGCAATGAGTAGGAATTTCATAAGATCAACATCACAGAAAGTGCCATATTTGTGCAGTACATTTTCTGATAATGTTTTAATCTCAATGTTATTTGTCATAAGAAGACATATCCTGGGGTATTGTCAAACATTTGACCAATACACTTTATGAAACTTTCAATATGATATTTTTTTTTCTCATGAGAGGAAGATAGCAGAGGTTCCTATTAATTCTAGGCTATGATTTCTCCCAGAAAATAGCTTCCAATTTCCTACAGTTCTAGAAAAAATTGTATTTAATTAATATGAGTCTTTATTAAGTTAGAATTTGTTGGTGTATTAACCACTGAATAAACATCAAAAATAAGTTCTTCAGAAAGTTACATCAGTTATGGAGACATCTGAAGATTCCTTGAGAGATTTCCTTGCTATTAAATAAATGCAATTCTGTGATAAATTAAGCACTTTACATTTCTCTTTTAAAGTCCAAAACATTTATTTTGGTATGAATTACATATAGAAATCACTTGACCAAGTATGTCAATTGATTACTTATATTTATGGTGCCTCTTCTCCTTTTTTTTAGTCTCCCTGGTGGCTCAGAGGTTAAAGCATCTGCCTCCAATGAGCGAGACCTGGGTTCAGTCCCTGGGTTGGGAAGATCCCCTGGAGAAGGAAATGGTAACCCCCTCCAGTATTCTTGCCTGGAGAATCCCATGGACGGAGGAGCTTGGTAGGCTACAGTCCACGGGGTCGCAAAGAGTCGGACACGACTGAGCGATTTCACTTTCACTTTCTCCTTTTTATTTCTAGAGCATTCATAATAAAACAAAAGTTTTAGAGATTATTGAAAATAATCGAAGGATCAAATATAGTATGAACAGATAAATAAGAACTTAAAAAAGGTACAGTATTAGATGAATCTGTAAAAATCTGAGGAAAATCTTGATTTTCTGATAGATCATCCCAAATAGCATATTATAGAAGACAATAATCTATTTTCACAAATTGTGTTTTTGTTTTCTTAATATTGAATACAGCATTACTTATTTATGTATTTATTATGTTTTTTCCTGCCTCAACGAGTTGATTTTTTTAGTTTTTTCATTTTTTAACATATTTTTTTCTTTTCTTTTTTAAATGGAGTATAGTTGCTTTAGAATGTTGGGTTACTTTCTGCTGTACAGCAAAGTGAATTTGCCGTATATATGTGTATATACCCCTCCTTTTGAACCCCTGTCCTACCTACCATCCCTCTAGTTTATCACAGAGTACTGAGCTGAGCTCCCTTTGTTATACACCAGGTCTCCACTAGCTCTCTGTTTTACATACGGTAGTGCATTTATGTCAGTCCCAACCTCCCAGTTCACCCCACCTCCCACTTTGCTCCTTTGCCCACACAACTATTCTCTATGTTGGCATCTCTATTCTTGCCCTGCAAATAAGTTCATCTGTGTCATTTTTCTAGATTCCATTTAAATGCATCAAAATATAATATTTGTTTTTCTCTCTCTGACTTACTTCACTCTGTATAATAGACTCTAGGTTCATCAACTTCTTTGCAAATGACCCAACTTCATTCTTTTTTATGACTGAGTAATATAGTCATTATGGAGAACAGTATGGAGGTTCCTCTAAAAACTAAAAATAGAACTACCATATGACCCAACAATCCCATTACTGGGTATATACCCTGAGGAAAAAAAAAACAAAACATAAACCAAAAAGTCACATGTACCCCAATGTTCACTGCAGCACTATTCACAAAAACCAAGACATGGAAGCAACCTAGATGTCCATCAATAGGGTAATGGATAAGGAAGATTCAATGGGTTATTTTTGTATTCTACCCCCAGGATTCCTCTGCAACCTCATTCCTTGCCTCTTTCCTCTTAATACATTAATTAGGAGTCACCCTGAGATCTTGATATGGACACATTGTGGGGAACTCTTAATTTGTGTGCCTGTAATTAGTTTGCCTAGAAAGTATCATCACCATCACCAAGTCAGCTGGATAAATTATTACTCTTATAAAAAAACTCAAATACCAAAAAAAAAAAAAAACCCCAAAAAACTCAAATACCTCCTAACCCATGATTCTTTCACTTACCTCTGGCACCACCTGATAAAATAATTAATTCCCTACCCTCTAGCATCTAAGTGCTCTCTATAACTGTATTACATGTACACCATTGTCTTGTCACCAAAATAGATAACTGTGTTTTATTCAGTTTATACCTGTACTACCCAGTTTATTGTCTGCATAAATGTTGCTGAGCTAAAATAAACTGTGTCATAAGGGAATATCTAGTTCTTTAATGGTGAATTTAAAAACAAAAATCTTTAAATTCCCAAGAGAGAGTTAGTGCTATACCAACTCTCCTAAATCATCTGTCTCAGGCAGCTGTGTCTGCCTAAATGTTCTTCTTCCTTCTACCCCTCAAGGCTCCAGGGGAGTGAGAGGGAGACCAGATGACTGAGGTCCTTGCTCCATACTGTTTTACCCTTAGTCATGGGTCATCTAAACAATCTTTTCTCTGGAATGTGTGATGTCTCATAAAGTTTCATCATCTGACATTCGAATCTACTCCTTGCTTTGCCAATCAGATCACTTGTGAAAGTTACAAGAACGGCTCACCTGGGAATTCACCTAGGCTATCGTAGGGCCACACTTGACTTGCAGTTGATATTGTAAAGCTCAGTCTGGTTCATTTGCCATTCTAGCTAATAACAAACTACCATCTTCTGACTCCTTTGAAAATGTTTTGTTGATCTTCATCACAGTACATTCTAAATTTATGTAGCCAGTGCCTTTTTTCTCTTTTCAATAAAGACTATCTTGAACCTACCTTGTCACTGGTGCTATACATCCCAGATCCCAGGTGCAGAAACTTTTTAACCAAATAGGCTAGCTGTGTTTTATCAACAGGATGCCACAAAAGCTACAACACAATGAGACTGAACAGGCTAGGTCCAAGATGGAGGGCAATATACATTAACAGTTACCATTTTTATTGTCATGTTTATCTCTCTGTTTATTTCAAAAGCACCTGGTATTTGGCAGAGATGCTTTGGAGCAGCACTTTGAGAGATACACAGTGGCCAAACACCCTGACCGACTCTGACTCGACCACAGGAACACAGCGTCACAGATGAGACCGGGTGTCCCAGAATTTTCTTTGTTTCATTGCAACACTAAGATCTTCACCCCAAGACAGGATATATACTCTGTTAGGCACAATAGTGTCACGTGCAAGGGAGCCTGAGGGACTGTGTCTGTGTCAGCTGTTCCTGGAAATCTCCACCCTTTCCCCCCACTTTCTGATAATTCCCCAACAATCCTCTCTTAAGGGAGATGATGCCTTTAGAGCAGGAGTCCCCTTCTCCATTCTCTGGCCGCTGAACAAAAGCTTGTCTTGCTTGGACTTAGCTCAGTTTAATGACTGGCAGTGTGAATCCAAGTGGCAAAGAGCTCCCTGACCTATCCGGGGGGCTTTGGTTTATCCAGGAGCCGAGTCAGTGGTGTCTCATGTCTAATCTGGTAACACTTTTACAAAATTTTGGAAAAAGTTTTGGAGCGGATACTAAAAATGTATTTGTTTTATTTTATCTTTGCCTTTTATTTTTAGAGGATAGATTGTTTCATTTATCAATTTAGATAATTTCTTATCTTACAGCTGAGAACAATTGCCAGTGTTTTGTAATCCCGTTAAATTTTGGGAACAACCATCATGCTTCAGTTATGACTTTAATTATAATTTTTTTCAGGCAAGGTTTATTGGATCTCATGCTATAGCACCAAGGAGCAAAAGCAATGAGATATTACTCAGTCATAAAAAAAATGAAATAATGGCATTTGCAGTAACATGGATGAACCTAGAGATTATCATAAAAAGTAAAGTAAGTCAGCAGAAAGATAAATCATGTTATATCATGTATATGTAGAATCTAAAAAAAAAAATAATACAAATGAACTTATGTATAAAACAGATATACACTCACAGATATAGAAAATAAAGTTATGAAAGGGGAGAAGGGATAAATTAGGAATTTAGGATTAACAGACACACATTACTATATAAAAAATAGACAAACTCAAGGACCTACTGGGAATTAAATCCAATACCTTGCAATAATCTATAATGGAAAATATATATATATGTGTGTGTATATACGTGGGCTTCCCTGGTGACTCAGACAATAAAGAATCCACCTGCAATGCAGGAGATTCAGGTTTGATGCCTGGGTGGGGAAGATCTCCTGGAGGAGGGCACGGCAACCCGCTCCAGTATTCTTGCGTGGAGAATTCCTGTGGACAGAGGAGCCTGGTGGGCTACAGTCCATGGGGTCACAAAGCGTTGGACACGACTGAGTGACTAAGCACATATGTATACGTGTATATACATATATATGAATCATTTTGCTGTAAACTTGAAATATTATAAACTGACTATATATAAATTTTATTTTTCAAAAAAATGAAAAAAGTCATTCTGTATATACACAGAGTCATTAATCAATATTAGACTCAAAATGGGATACGTTAATAACAAGTGACTGAGTGTGAGTCACAGAATTCGATGGTGTGATTAGTCTAAGTATGATTTATTCATTCTAAGGCAGTCACAGGAACTTCCCTGAGGCTCGCACTGTACAGGTACAGAGGAGCAGAAGAGGTGGTCAGCCACAACCCACGGGGTCGCAAACAGTCAGACACAGCTGAGCAGCCGAGCTGCACACAGCGCGACACGGTCGCACGGACACAAACGTTTCATCTACTCACGCCGTCCTTCCATCTCAGAGCCTTGACTTACGTTACCTTTGTTAAACTTGCAGATAGCAGATTGTGAATGATGCCGATAACGATGATGGTAACAAGGAAACAAAGGAAGGCAAGGAGGATGAAGAGCAGCTTCACAGAACCCTTTGCCTTTTACAAAGTGGTTTCACGTTCAGCTTGCACTTCCTCTCACAGCAACTTGAGAGGTGGTGTTGCACTTCTCACTTCCCAACTCAGACAACATCGTTTCAGAAAGTTTGTGACCCCTTTCAGAGCACAAAGCTCTAGAAGCAGAATTGAATCAAACAAATATGAGTTTTTCTCTTCAAACTCCATGGTCCTTGTTACTTCAGAGTTAATCAATAAATGACTGTTTCATGCCATTCAAATGCATTTACTTGCAGCCCTCACGACCCTTCACCACGAAATATTTCAACATTTCTTAAAAATGAATGTGTTCTGCTACATAACAAAATTACGTCCATCACGTCAGGAAATTTAACATAATATGTAATTCAACATAATACAAATAACCTAACACTCAGTTCAAGCTAAAATTCCTCTAATTGCTCAAGTAATATTCTTTATTGCTTTATCTTCTAAAATCTTGGATCCAAGAAGAAGCACGTATTGCCTAAAGTTGTTACCTTTCTTTAGTCCACATCATTCAGCACAGGTCTTCAGTTGTGTTTGGTTTTTCTGACATTGTCATTTTTTTAAAGAGTATAGTCAAGCAGCTCCATTATATAATCCTTAATTTAAGCTTTCCTTATTTTCTCTGATGTTAAATAAAACTTTTAATTAGTAATAGGAGAGTAAAGGTGAATCTCAGATGATCCCTTTTCCACCCAGGAAAATGAATTTAAAAAAAAAAAAAAAGGTTTTTGTGTGTATGGCAGGAAAGAGGAGCAGCTGGAGGACAGAGAAACAAGTTCAATCTCATGCAATAGGCTTTACAAATGACAGCCAAGGAAATGAGTCCAAGGCGTAAGATACAGCCTCTACTCTATATCAGCTCTGCAAAAAGGAAAGAAAGCATCTTTAATTTGTAGGAAAAAAGACTGAGGATTATTTAAAGAGCCTAGGAAAAATAGATAATTCAAAAGACAGTTGAATTAGCCTATTTTTTATACGTTTGAACATCAGCAGAAGAAATAAAACAAAATCAGTAAGACTATTGATAGAAAGATCTAGGGCAGGAGGAGAAGGGGGTTTCAGAGGATGAGATGGGTGGATGGTATCATTGACTCAATGAACATGAGTTTGAACAAACTCCAGGAGATAATGAAAACAGGGAAGCCTGGCATGCTGAAGTCCGTGGGGTTGCAAAGAGTCAGACACAACTTAGCAGCTGAACAACAACAACAAAGGATTGTTACTTTTCATCTCTATGTATTTTTTAAAATTAGTTTCATATGTTGCTTTAGAAAAAAAAATTAATTTGAAAAAAAAAAACTCTGGGGAATTTTGAAAGACACAGAGAAATTATAATCCATAACTGATATCAACAGTTTTCTTAAATTCTTCATTTTAATTCTCTAAAATTCCATCCTCTCTGGAAACTCTTGTCAGGACTTCCACCCACAATTTTCCTGAAACTCAAGTGTCCAAATCATTTTCTCTAGTTGAATCTCTTTATTTTCCACCAATATTGTAAGCTGACTCGAACTATTCTTATTGCTGAATGACTTTCATATTTACTTTTCCTTTTTGATCAATCCTGTTCTTTTCTGCCAATATTGAAACCTGAATTTCTACTGGTGAGGGATGTGGGGGTGGCACCCACGTTAGCTTAGGGGTGTGGTGGTAACAGACAGTGAGGAGAAGCTAGCTTCCACCAGCTTCATCACCTCCAGGTCCCCACTACCCTCCAGCCACTGAGAGATACTTCTGCTAAATCTGTATTGTGAAACACACAGAACTCTCTTGCCTAGATAATTTGGAAAAGGCAGTCTCTAAACTCTTTCATGTTCATGACTTTGCTGCTTGAAACAAGCACTAACTATAAACTATCACACACTCTGGAACAGAAGCAGCTCAGAAGACTCTAATCTAACTACACAGCAGAAAGTCAGAGGGATCAGTAGAGGTTTGCTGTACATGACTCTCTTAAAGCTGAAACTTAAAGAATGTGCAGGTAAAGAATCCACCTGCTAAGCAGGAGATTCAGGTTTGATCCCTAAGTCAGGGAGATCCCCTGGAGAAGGAAATGACAACCCACTCCAGTATTACTGCCTGGGAAATCCCATGGACAGAGGAGCCTGGCAGGTTACAGTCCATGGGATCTTAAAAAGTCAGACATGACTTAACATCTGAACAACAACAAGCAGTTAGTTAGGAATACAGAAAGGAAAATTCATTTCAGAAAAAGAATTAGAGATCAACAGAGCATTTGGCTGGATTGTAGTGAGACAGAAAGGAAGGGGACAGGATACAACCGTTCAGGAGAATGGGATACCACAAAAACTGGTTAGAACATGCTGGGTCCAAGACGACAGAAGATTTGACTTCCAGTTGTCCTTGAGTCTCATTATATGCTCATTGTACATTAGCATTATATCCACCAGCACCGTGACAGTTCCAAGGTCAACCACACAAGGCCAAAAACTGGGTGTTGCCCCAACTCCTGGAAACCCCTGCCGCTTCTCCAAGGTAATCAGCATATTCTTTCCACTTGTTAGCCTGTAAAATTACCCAGCCCATAAAAACTAACCACCCCCACACCTCAGAACTGCCCTCACTTTGAGACCACCCAGAAAAGGGGAGGTCCTGGGGCCACCTCTTGCCTTCTGAGATGGCCCATGCTCCATGGAATATGTATTTCCCTGAATAATCTACTTTCAGTTTACTATGGCTCTTGAATTCTTTCCTGCATGAAGCCAAGGACCTTCACTTGGTGACCCATCCTAGGCCTCACCTGAGACCTGGGGCAGGACATCTCACATTCCATTTTTCCTACAACAGTAGGAGCAAAAAGGGCTGGGGGAAAGTAAAGAGTGTGGATGGGAGGGCACCAGAGATATGAGCAGCCATTGGGTCATAAATAGACTTGTGCACTAGGTTAAAAGTACTTAATTTCTTGTCTGAAACCAAAGGAAATATTTGTATTTCCTTTATGGTAAAATCACAAACTTGGGTGTTATCGCCATTAAACATATTTATACAATTGTCAAGGCAGCATAATAAAAATCCCATGTTAATTTACCCTTGAGTTACCTAGCACAAGATTACAGATGAGCAAATAATTTTTTTTGTCTGGCTTCATATATTTCAATGAAACAGAAAAGCATACCATGTTTGTTATTATTTTGGATAACACATGCCTTTATCTTGCCAATTTTCTCCAAAATACACCGATTTGTTTGTTTGAAATATATTTTCCTATATGAATGCTGAAAACAAACACCTCAAATTAAATAGAAACTCTGAGGAAAAAGCCAAGTGTTTCTGACACAAACTCTTCTCCTTTCCAGCAACAATTTTGTCCTTAAAATCATGGCTACTCCATGTGATATGTTTTGGATACACTATCTTATTTTGCAATTTTAATCATGATATCTTGTGGTCATTAAGAACTACTATACTTTTGGGGAAAGATTTAGTTTTGCCTTACCTCAAGGGGAGAGGCATTCTCATTTTAATTAATTAGTAAACTAAAGGTCCTTAGGTATGAAAAGAGAGCACAGGTGCTGGTTATTAATGCACTTCGCCATACACAGGAGCTCCTGTCTCTCTCTGATGCTCATACGTTTGGATCTGGCCTTCCAAGAGTCTAAATGTTCTAGTAGCGTTGATTAGCTTGGAAAGCACATTTGGTGTCTTAGAGTTCTCCCCAAGAATGTGCCTAAGAGTGGATTAAAAGGTTAATTCTTTATTTGTGAATTACAAGCCCAAGTCAGTGAAAGTTAGGGGAAAAGGAAGTGAAGCCAGGAAAGACGCAAATCAAGAAGAGATATTTTACAACACCAGCTAATGCTTCATGAGCTGCTTTATTGACATACAGGTGGCTCCTAACTTGTATGCAGCAGTACAAGGCACTTTGTTTGAAGGCCTACAAAAAGATCCACACCTTGAAGGAAGAGAAAGAAGGTAACTTATCCATTTTTACTCTTTTGTGTTACTTTCTCATGGGACAAGATTCACCCCACGAGTGGCTTAGCTTCCTTCATCTCACTAACCACTCCAGAAGTCATGCTCCACAAAATCCAGTTTGGTATTTCACACAAGTCTGGCATTAGAATCATGATTCTACAAAGGACTGCAACATCAAAAAAAAAAAAAAAAAATAAATAAAGAAAGAAAATAAAGAAAAAAGAAAGTGGTAAAGGAACCTGCAAAGATATATGAGCTTTCTGTGAAACAAGAAATGGTGCTCTGGAGGAATCTAGGTAGGAAGACATACACCTATGTGATTTTGTACAGAAAATGTATAAGTCACAATTTATGTGGCAAGATCATATTTTGAAAGGTTATGTTTTCTATGCATTTCTTTCCTGATTTTCTCACACAGATACCCTGCTGGTTATTTTTCAGTCCTGGCACTCTTCAAGGCAAAAAAACAAAGATTCAGAGGTAAACATTGAAGGAAAGTTTCATCCAAATTCCAGGAAGGTAAACTTGGAAGTATGCAGATTAATAAAGGTCTTTTTTTTTTTTTTTCATGAACTAATAGAGAACAAATTTGACTCATTATTAGATCTGTTTCTTTTACTTTAAACTTTGTGTTCTATTGCTTTTGCTACAAGTTACTCACTAAAGGGATGTTGCCTACAGCTTAAAGTGTAAATAATAGCCCATCTCTGGGAACCCAGACTTTCAAATCTGGAGTTAAACTTTGTTTAGGCCACAGGAAACATCCTGACCATGCCCACCTGTGAATGGTTGCAGGAAAGAAGGAATTAACATATCCCCTTAGGAGTCTGGCTGGAACCAGAAAAGATTTGCAAAATGTATTGCCTGTTTTACCTTCCCTCCTTCCCTCACTCTCCTTGCTCTATAAGAGAACCTAACATCCAAAAACAGTGGTTCACCATCTTATTGGCCTTCTGACTTTCCTAGTAAAATGGCTATTCCTAGTCCCACAACTCTTCCGTGGATTTACTGTCCTGCTGTGCCTAGCGCAGTAGGAGCTTGGACTCTGTCAACACTATCAAGTCAGGCACCATGCAACCTACCCCTGCCAGTCTCACAGATGAGGCAGAAGATGGAAAACCACAGCTGACCCAGCGAGTAGCATCATTTCCTGTTGCATCAGTTCCAAGTGCTGTGGAGGTGATGCAGAGAAGCCCAGTGGAAGCTTCTCATGCGGCGGGTGTGCCTCACGCTGAGGACACCCCCAGATTATGTGAAGGCTGCTAGCACATCTGACAGTCCCGGTCCTGGGGTAGATGTTCTGTTTAGTATCTTGGCCAGGAAACAAACCTGCCATGCAGCCTGGAGAGAGAAAGCTATCTGTCTTCCAAAGCTGATAGCTGTGTTAATATGTTTGAAAAAAAGATCTATAACAAGGCAACAAAAACTTTTAATGCTTCTTGCTCAGATGTGGAGAAAAAAGAAAGCCATGGCAAAACCTTATCTCAGCAAAGAGCAGAAAGTTTAGTTTGGAAGAAGAGCCTATTTGGCAACAAATATTCTCTAGGTCAGGATTTTTGTTGTTGTTATAATGTAAGTATTTAATCTATATAAAACCTGTATTTATTGCTCAACTATATCAAAAAATTAGAGAAAGTAAAAACAGTTATTATCTTGCTCCCAAACTCCATACACAGGAAAAAGTTGCTATTTAAATCCAATGAAAAATTGCTAAATTTGTATTTTCAAGTAACTGGTAAGTGTTGTGGGTTTTAAAATAAGCCAACTGCTGAATCTTGTATAGATATGAAAAAAGTAACTAGTGTAAAACAAGCCATGTCCTGCATATTATCTTCTAAAAACATTGCTGTTGTTGTTCAGTCGCTCAGTCGTGTCCGACTCTTTGTGACCCCATGGACTGCAGCTCGCCAGGCTTCCCTGTCCATCACCAACTCCTGGAGTTTGCTCAAACTCACGTTCATTGAGTCAATGATACCATCCAACCATCTCATCCTTTATTGCCCCATTTTCCTCCACCCTAAAAAAAGTGGACTTCCTGAAACAAGTAAATAAATGCCAACTTTATCAAGATATAAAATACCACCTTCACATTTAGTATCTTGGACTTTGAATAAATCTTTGACTAATTCGTGGGAAAAGAAGAATGTTTCTGCTAAGGCAATTTTATGTAAAAAAAAAAAACACTCATTGGTTAAATCTTACGTATCTACTGATTTTCTTTGATTCTAAGGCCCATTTTCTCTGTGAGGAAACTGACTCTGTGAGAGTCAGTGAGAAAATATCAGATGCCTAAAATCAAATATCTTTGCTTCTAGTCACAAGGCTCAGCCAAAGAAAAAGCAGCAGTTAGTCCGTGGGTCTCTACTCTTTCAGTGCAGCTATAACTAAGTTCTCAGCATGTGGAACTGGAGAATCGGGCCTAGAATCTGACCTCTTGGGAACAGCCATGCAGTGTTCAGAGGACCGGGAAAGCCAGCACTGCTACCCATGCCATTGGCACATGAGTGCAGTAAGCATGGTCCATATCATGACTTTTTATAACAAAGCGCAGACACTGGCCCAGAGCAAACATGTCATATGGGCCTCAGGTTTCCTTGATACTTGTGGCCTCATCTTTTCTTCTTCTTTGCTGACATCCATGAATTCATCTTGCAAATGGTTGCCCCATGATTTTATTCTCTGTCCCCAACCCCTCCTCAGAAACTAAATGCAGGAAGCATTTTATATATGTATTTCTGTAAAGGTGTAAATGACTGACAAGTTTTAGCATGCCAACCCTAGTATGGTGCATTTTTACCAGAATAGATGGGAAATTTAAACCAAGGATCAGTCAACAAGTAGCAAAGGTTGAGAGGAAAAAAAAAAAAAGAACTGACTCTTTATTGAACTCTTCATATGACCTGTGTTATTTCAAATAGTGAATTAGCTATGTTGACTCCTGCCATCCTCATAATACTTCTAGGAGGGAGGTACTGAAACCATACTCCTCTTAAATGGGACTGGAACCCAGCTACCCCTCTTATTGGGAACTGATCCCATGATCCCTGACTTAGGAGGGGACTCTAACCCACTATGTTTTGATTGAAACTACCTGCCTGGTCTTAGGACTTTCTGACACTCAGGTTCTTTGTCTTGATGCAGAAAGAATTCAGTGAGAGGCAAACCAATAGGCAAAGAGTGAGTTTATTAGCCTAGGAAGCTTGTGAGAGATAACAAGAGGCAGGAAAGGGAATGCAACCCTGAGAACAAAGAAGGCTACACTTTTAAAATCCAAGAAAAACTGGGAGGGGAGAAGACCACCTTCTTCCTCATTCTGGGGCAGACATTAAGGCTTACATCATTAGTTCCTCTTCTGACCCTGTGTGGTCTAATCGGGACAGTCGTGGCTCTATTTATTTATTTCAGATGGGAGGATAGGTGACTCACAGTGTTTTACTGGTTCTTGACATACAGCAACGTGAATCGGCCATAAGTTTACAAATGTCCCCTCCCTCTTGAATATTGTCCATAACCCCCATCCCATCTCACCTCTCTGGATTGTCACAGAGCACCAAGTCAGGCTCCCTGCACTACGCATGGCACTATTTAAGTCATATGTATATTAGCAAAAGGATGTTGCCATTCACTAAGAATGGTAATTCATCTCAGGTTTCACTGTAATGTCCCTTTTCTAACTCTCACCTATATTCCTGCCTTACTTACTTCAAGGACCATTAACTCCCTGACTTCATGTAACAAGATTCAGACCCCATATCTATTGTCTTGTACTTTAGATTATTGCTAGGTTTTACTGGATTCTTTTCTGGAGTGGTCATCAGCTTACAACAAACTCTCAAACTCCCTTAAAATTCCTTTTTGTCTTTAACTCCCTAGTGGGATTTCTAAACTATTTAATTACTCTATCTCTATAGATATTTACATTTTCAAGTAGATGTAATTCACATAAAAGGAAACCCTGGTGCAGGGTTTTAAGCAGGGAATTCACGCAATTTGTTCAAGATTTTTTCCACAATTAACGTCTACACTAGAATTTGGTTCCACTTTCCTCAGCATCTGCATACACAAACACTACAGTACACTGACTCTAGGAAGCCAAGAGGAAGAAAAAAGGAAAATAAGTTTTCGGGTTCTCCAGAAATCATATCATGTAAGCACCACATTGTCTGTTCCTAATGCCAGCCCAACCAGTCTTGTGGGAGTATGTGAATGTTTCTGTGTTCATTATAGCAAATGCAGGAAGCCTGTCTTCACATCCCTTGTTTATATTGATGATCACCCAGAAGAATTGACAAGCACCAAGATGTCAATACACAGTCCTACAATAACATTTTCTTACCTTATTAACATGTACTAAATTTAGCTGGAGAATAATTGGATTCAATCATGAATTATGAAATGCATTTACAGATTGAAAATCATTATTTTTGTTCTCTTGTCGGCAGTGATTCCCTCCAGGAATCATTCCTCCACTTTCTCAAAAAATATTCTCCCATTATTTAGCTGCACTTGGTACAGAATGGGAGATTGTTGTAAAAATCAGCAGTGAAAAAGCCCCCAAAAGAATTCACAACAGCATTGCAAAAGAATAGGCTGTACTATTCTTTTCTATCATTTGTATATTTCTATCACACTTGTTTTCTAAAAAAAAAAAAAATAAATAAAAAATCCTGCTACATGTATTTCTGAAATAAAATATGTGTGCTTACTGAGTGAGCAGCTCTTAGAATGTGCCAGTATTGTGAAATTTGTTTTAAAAAATTATTCAAATAATTTAACTGAGTGCAAATAATGTAAGCCATATTTAAAATTTTAACTTGAAGCCTCTAGATATGTTTTCACTATTTTTTAGCTAAAAGTGAAGGCACTAGAAAAATAATGCAAATAACTAAAAGGGTAATATTGTACAACCAGAAACTAAATCTTTAGTACTATTTTCTACAGTGATAATCAGATCTGGAGAGTATTATTTCTTCACTTAAACAACAGAAGGACTTATGATAAGTATTCTTAATAACCATTCTGGTATTCCTTTCTTTCTTCTTTGTATTCCTATGAAAATATGCTTGCATAAATATATATAAATAGTCAAATTTTATGTGTAACTATTAGACAAGGACCATAAATCTGGCAGATATTCAGAACCATATTCAAGTTGTTTCAAACTACAGAATGTCAGGATCTGCCCCAGTCATGCTGAGTCAGGATTCCAGCATTAGACGCAGAATGTGAGTATGCAAGAAACCCCTGCAGGGGAGTCTGTTGATCAGTAGATCTTTAACTAGGCTCTTATACTTAAGAGGACTTGTTTAATCCAATTCATGTTTATACTTTGTCAACTACAAATTGGCATTTGCCATGGCCACTTGAAGAGAATTGAAAGGCAAAGGAGAAAAGGAAGATATACCCATCTGAATACGGAGTTCCAAATAATAGCAAGGAGACATAAAAAAGCCTTCTTAAGGGAACAATGCAAAGAAGTACAGGAAAACAATAGAATGGAAAATACTAAAATTTTCTTTTAGAAAATTAGAGATACCAAGGGAATATAACATGCAAAGATGGGCACAATAAAGGAGAGAAACAGTATGGGCATAAAAGAAGCAGAAGATACTAAGAAGAGATGGCAAGAATACACAGAAGACTTATACAAAAAAGGTCTTAATGATCCAGATAACCACAATAGTGTGATCACTCATATAGAGCCAGACATCTCCGAGTGTGAAGTCAAGTGATCCTTAGGAAGCATCACTATAAACAAAGCTAGTGAAGGTGATGGAATTCTAGCTGAACTATTTCAAATCCAAAAGATGATGGTGTTAAAATATTGCACTCAATATGCCAACAAATTTGGAAAACTCAGCAGTGGCCACAGGACTGGAAAAAGTCAGTTTCCATTTGAATCCCAAAGAAGGGCAATGCAAAAGAATATTGAACTACCACACAATTTCATTCATTTCACAAGCTAGCAAGGTAATGCTCAAAATCTTTCAAGCTAGCCTTCAACAGTACATGAATTGAGAGCTTGCAGATGCACAAACTGGATTTAGAAAAGGCAGAGGAAGCAGAGATCAAATTGCCAACTTTTGTTGGATCATAGAAAAAGCAAGGGAGTTTCAGAAAAACATCTACTTCTGCTTCATTGACTATGCTACAGCCTTTGACTGTGTGGATCACAATTAACTGTGGAAATATCTTAAATATATGGGCATACCAGACCACCTTTCTGAGAAACTTGAATGTAGGACAAGAAGAGACAGTTAGAACTGGACATGGAACAATGGACTGGCTCCAAATTGGGAAAGGAGATTAAGACTGTACATTGTTACCCTGCTTATTTGACTTATATGCATAATACATCATGCAAAATGCCAGACTGGATGAAGGTCAAGCAGGAATCAAGATTGCCAAGAGAAATAACAATAATTTCAGATATGCAGATGACGCCACCCTAATGGCAGAAAGCAAAGAGGAAGTAAAGAGCCGCTAAATGAAGGTGAAAGAGGAGAGTGAAAAAGCTGGCTTAAAATTCAGCATTCAAAAAACAAAGATCATGGCATCTGGTTCCATCACTTCATGGCAAATAGATGGTGAAACAATGGAAACAGTGAGAGATTTTATTTTGGGGTGGGGGTGGGGGCTCCAAAATCACTACAGATGGTGACTGTAGCCACGAAACTAAAAGCCACTAACTCCTTGAAAGAAAAGCTATGACAAACCTAGACAACGTATTTTAAAGCAGAGGCATCAGTTTGCCAACAAAGATTGTATAGTCAAAGCTATGGTTTTTCCAGTAATCATGTATGGATGTGAGAGTTGGATTGTAAAGAAGGCTGAGGGCTGAATAATTGATGCATTTGAACTGTGGTGTTGGAGAAGGCTCTTGAGAGTCCCTTGGACTGGAAGGAGATCCAACCAGTCTATCCTAAAGATCAGTCCTGGGTGTTCATTGGAGGGACTGATGATGAAGCTGAAGCTCCAATAATTTGGTCACCTGATGTAAAGAGCCAATTCATTGGAAAAGACCCTGATGCTGGGAAAGATTGAGGGCAAGAGGGAAAGGGGCAGCAGAGGATGAGATGGTTGAATGGCATCACTGACTCATGAGTTTGAACAAGCTCTGGGAAAGAGTGAAGGACAGGGAAGGCTAGAGTGCTGCAGTCCAAGGGGTTGCAAAGAGCTGGACACAGATGAGTAAATGAACAACAACAATGGACACTTACCATCTACCTCTACAGGGACTGAATCATGTGCCTCTGCAGCTGCTGAGCTTCAACACTCCATGAAACGAGATCAGGGTGGAGAGCAGAAGTGAGGCTCTCTGTGCTGAGGGGGAGACTGGTAGGGCAGGCCTTCAGATAGTTAGATTTTCTCAGGAGCTGATTTTATGAGCCCAATTCTTCTATTTCCTCATATCTAAAAAAGCACTAAAATCCTTTATGGTGATGACTGTTCCTTATGACTAGCAGAAAGTTTCACCAAAATAGCAGAAAACTTCTGGAAAAATGTGTGCTTGATTGCATGTATTCCACCTTCACCAAAATCACATATACAGTGACCTTCCCCCTGCCTCTTTGGAGCAGACTCTCAGAGCTATCTGAAGTACTGCTTCCCAGGCTGCAGTCCTCATTTTGCCCCAAATATAACTTAACTGCCGACTCGCACATTATACACTTCTTTTAAGCTGACCACTTCAGTTATAAGATATTTAGATTTACCTTTTCACTGTTGTTCCTTAAAAAGATATTAAAATTTTCCACTATGATGCTAAGTTTAAATATAAGATGCCTTGAAATGCACTGATCTGTACTAATTTTAAGCACATCATACTTTACCTATAGGCAGAATTAGAACCATGCTGTTTAAGCTGATAGATACTTTGATTGGTAATAGAATTATACACGTAGAAGTCCTTCAGTATCTTCCCAATATTTGCCTGTATCTAGCCTTCAGTTCTTACCTACATGGAGGGAAAAGTTTAACTTATTTTAGGAGCATATTATCTTAGAAATTTCAACATAAAAATAAAAATGTGGCAGCCTACGGGTGCTTAGTAATTTAGTTCAGTTTAGTCACTCAGTCATGTCCGAATCTTTGTTACCCCATGAACCATAGCACGCCAGGCCTCCCTGTCCATCACCAACTCCCAGAATCCACCCAAACCCATGTCCATTGAGTCAGTGACGGCATCCAACCATCTCATCCTCTGTCGTCCCCTTCTCCTCCTGCCCTCAATCTTTCCCAGCATCAGAGTCTTTTCCAATGAGTCAGCTCTTCGCATCAGGTGGCCAAAGTATTGGAGTTTCAGCTTCAACATCAGTCCTTCCAATGAACACCTAGGACTGATCTCCTTTAGGATGGACTGGTTAGATCTCCTGGGGACTCTCAAGAGTCTTCTCCACCACCACAGTTCAAAAGCATCAATTCTTTGGTGCTCAGCTTTCTTTATAGTCCAACTCTCACATCCATACATGACCACTGGAAAAACTGTAGCCTTGACTAGACAGGCCTTTGTTGGCAAGGTAATGTCTCTGCTTTTTAATATGCTGCCTAGGTTGGTCATAACTTTCCTTCCAATTTAGTTAACAGACATCTTTTATGCAATGAGATTGGCACAACAACGAAAATGTTTTTTTATAATTTATTAGGTACAGTTTCATAGATAGACATATCATGAGAAATAAAGTAGACAGTGGAAAATGAATTTCACAATATGAAATGTGATGAAGGATATACAGCTATCTCATTATAGATGATATTTATACATATTCAACTTAATATGGCTATAAGGTAATATGACTGCATCATATCAATAACTATATCAACAGTCTTATTTTTATAGTCACATTAACTTGTATGTAGGTACGTTAACTTAGCTCACAAACAAGAGATAAAAATGATGCTTTCATTCATTCCTTCTATCATTTAAAAAAATGGAAAGAAAAAGAAAAATACTTACTGAGTACTGATACACACAAGGAGGATGCTAACTGTTGCACATAGAACAAGCATGGAAACTGCCATGCTTGAAACTTACTTGAAACTAAGTAAGTTTCACTTAGTGAGGGAAGTAAACAGGAACCACTAGTCACCAGGCAATTACAAGTGTGATAAGAGCTAGAAGGGAAAGAACTTGCCATGGAGATGTCAGGAGGACACCAAAACAGCCACAGAGAAGTTCACGATTGTCCATCATCAATGACATTCAAACTAATCCATTGAGACTGTTGTGGTGCAGGATTTAGCCAATTAGGAAAGGGGAGCGAGGAAGCATCCCAGAAAGAGTAAACAGCACATGTGAAGAATGAGAGATGAGGGAATTCCCTGGCAGCCCAGTGGTTAAGACACTATAAGACTACATTTTCGTTGCCAAGGTTGCAAGTTCGATCCCTGGTTAGGGACCTGAAATCCTGCAAGCTGCATGGTGTGGCAAAAAAAAGAAACAAAAAAGAAAAAAAAAGTGAGGTGGAAAGAGCTAGATGGAGTCTCCCAACGATTTCACTGATTTGCATCATCCATTTCTAGAGATGCCAAATAATCACACACCTTCTTAATGGCCTGTCCTAGTTTCCCATTCACTCACCCCTCCCCCATTCCTACTCAGTTCAATCCTTTCCATGTAAACCTTTATCTCAGGTCTGCTTTTAGAGGAGCCCAGATTTTAAAGCATATTATCAAAGCCTCAGTGCTTAGCTGGTGGCTTAGTGGTAAAAATCTGCTTGCCAGTGCAGGAGACATGGGTTCAGTCCTTGGGTTGAGAAGATCCCCTGCTGGAGAAGGAAATGGCAAACCACTTCAGTGTTCTTGGCTGAGAAATCCCACAGACAGAGGAGCGTGGTGGTCTACAGTCCATAAAGTCGCGAAAGAGTCAGGCCCAACTTAGCAGCTAAACAACAACAAAGCCTCCGAAAAAATTTTGGAAAATGTTTACACAGGCACAAACATTTGACATAGAGCATTTCAGAACACTCATACTAGGAAAGCATTAAGGGATATTTTCTTTTCATCATTTCAGTGAGATTTTGCAGTATCCAAGACAGTAGTAAAATCAAGGAGAATAATAAAAATTAAGAATTTACATTCTATTGTTTTTGAGGCACATTTCACGTGACTTTGAGAGGTCCCCTTCATGGATCACAGCCTTGTTGCAGTAAAGGCGTTTGCATACTCACGAAGCTGTGAGCCATGATGTGCAGAGCCACCCAATATGGATGGGTCAGAGTGGAGGGTTCTGAGAAAACATGGTGCACTGGAGGAGGGAATGGCAAACCTCTTCAGTATTCTTGCAATGAGAACCCCATGAACAGTATGATAAGGCAAAAAGATATGGAACTGGAAGATAAGCCCCCCAGGTCAGAAGGTGTCCAGT
Organism: Cervus elaphus; assembly: GCF_910594005.1. Classification (NCBI taxonomy): domain Eukaryota; kingdom Metazoa; phylum Chordata; class Mammalia; order Artiodactyla; family Cervidae; genus Cervus; species Cervus elaphus. Next base: position 3,455,091 of record NC_057831.1, on the reverse strand, counting down.
AGGCTTCAGAGAAAGAGCAGAGTACAATTATGAATAGCTCTAAAAAGAATGAAGCAGCTGGGCCAAAGTGGAAATAGTGCTCAGTTGTGGATGTGTCTGGTAGTGAAAGTAAAGTCTGATGTTGTAAAGAACAATATTGCATAGGGACATGGACTGTTAGGTCCATGAATCAAGGACCTAAATTGGAGTCAAGCAGGAGATGGCAAGACTGAACATCAACATCTTAGGAGTCAGTGAGTTAAAATGAACCAGAATGGGTGTATTTAATTCAGGTGACCATTATATCTACTACTGTGGGCAAGAATCCCTTAGAAGAAATTGAATAGCCCTCATAGTCAACAAAAGGGTCTGAAATTTCAAAAATGACAGAATGATCTTGGTTTGTTTCCAAGGCAAGCATTCAACATCACAGTAATCCAAGTCTATGCCACAACTCCTCATGCTGAAGAAGCTGAATGGTTCTGTGAAGACTACAAGACCTTCTAGAACTAAAACCAAAAAAAGATGTCCTTTTCATTATAGGGGGTTGGAATGCAAAAGTAGGAAGTCAAGAGACACCTGGAGTAACAGGCAAGTTAGGCCTTGGAGTACAAAATGAAGTAGGGCAAAGGCTAACAGAGTATTGTCAACAGAATCATTAGTCATAGCAAACACACTTTTCTGACAACACAAGAGATGACTCTATACATGTACATGACCAAATGGTCAATACTGAAATCAGATTGATTATACTTTTTGCAAGTGAAGATGGAGAAGCTCTATACAGTCAGCAAATACAAGACCTGGGGCTGCCTGTGGCTCACATTATGAGCTCTTTATTGTAAAACTCAGGCTTAAACTGAAGAAACTAGGAAAAACCAATAAACCATTTAAGTATGATCTAAATAAAATCCTTTATGATTATTCAGTGGAGGAGACTAATAGATTCAAGGGATTAGGTCTGGTAGACAGAGTGCCTGAAGAACTATGGACAGAGGTTCATGACATTGTACAGGAGGCAGTTTCCAGAGCCATCCCAAAGATAAAGGAGTGTAAGAAGGCAAAGTGGTTGTCTGAGGAGGTTTTACACATAGCAGAGGAAAGAAGAGAAACAAAAAAGCAAGGAAGAAAGGGAAAGATATACCCAATTGAACACAGAATTTCAGAGAATCATAAGGAGAGATTAGAAGGCCTTCTTCAATGAACAGTGAAAAGAAGAGGAAAACAATAGAATCAGAAAGACTAGCAATCTCTTCATTTAAACTGGAGATATGGGAGAGTTGCTGTTGGATTGAATATGACATGACTCCAATGGGTCAATCATCTACACTATCAAGAAGTGACTCAGGTCATGCTGCCTACATCTGCCAGGCAAAAAGCAGAAACATCATTCTGAATGCAGAAAACCCAAATCAAACTGACACTCGTCTGCTATTCTAGCCAATATTGGTTAGATGCTGTGAGAGAACCCTATTGTATAATGATCTAACAACATTAAACTTGATGTTTATTTTATTTTGGTAATTATGGTAACATTTCAAAGTCAAATAGAGATGGTCCAGTACCAGAAATGAAATCATTGCTAATGAGCTGATTGATCATATTCACACACAAGAGATACGGTGCAAAATGGTTTCTTCTTTATTCCCCTGAAATCTATCAATATCTCTTAAAGTGTTGTTAGGGAAAACTTTCTCTGACACCCCTCTGTCCTTCACCCTCCTCACAGTTTCCCTGGATCTGACAGATCCCTGGATCTGACACAATACAAATTCTCTCTCTGTCCTGCCCCCCAGCCACTGGGTATGGTGTCAGTCCAAAAATGCCTAAGTTTCTCCTGGATAACGATTGGAATCATGAGGTTACATCCTTCAAAGTCCTGTCCATAGAAGGAGTAAATGAGTAAAGTAGCTTGCCTCATCCCATTTTGCACTTATAGATATAAAATACAAAATAAGTTACTTACTAAAATTATCTGCTTGTCCTATAAGAAAACACTTTTATCAATCTAGATTGCAACAGCCATTGTTTGGAAGTATGAGTGAGTGAGCACACAGCTTTAGAAGAGAAAGTGGGAAATAAAATTTCATTCTAGTATAAACTCCCCCTGTGAAACTTTTTTTGAGAATCTCCTTGAAGAATAGACTTTGGAGAAGACCCCAATTTATCTACACTGTCTTACAGGGTACATTTGCTCAATATAGATCAATGGGTGGGTCTATCCATGCCCTCAGTTTGGAATTGACACTGATCTTTCATTTCATTATCCAAAATATACCTCCATCCTCAGAAATATATTTTATCTGCATTATTTTAAATCTGAAATATCACCAAGTGTTGCGTTTCAAACACTGAAACCTCAAAGTTCTGAGGAGGGTGCTTACCTATATGGATTAAGTCTTGTCCTATGCAACCTAAGGTTTGAGAACACTGGGTTCCTGCCCTAGACAGTTCCCTCCTCCTTTTATTTACTATCAAGAATCCACATATTCACTTCTGGAAGGAAAGATCAGCTCTCTTTCATGTTTCTGCTTTACTAAGGGCTTTGCAGAGATTTGAAAAAGACAGTCACTTAGAAGAGAGTGTCTAATTCGCCCAAAATACTTATTTTTGTGAATCTGATGAGATAGGCAAGAGGGTAAGAAATCTTTTCAATATATCTCCTCAAGAACAAGGAGAGCAGTAGAGGAGATATGGAGGGGGATAATTCATTTAGGTGGAACAGTTGTAACCTACAGCATGTGTGAGGGTAGAAGACAGATGACTTGTCTTGAAGGATACCAGAGAGATTTGGGCAGGGAGACAGCAGCTATGGTAGAGAGTTGGGGTCCATCAAAGTATGAAAGATGGAAGAGAGTGTAGGCTGCAAGTCTATATGGGATCAGCTGACCTTTGCCTTCCTTAGTTTATAAGGGTCTAACCTCACACACTCCAACCAATGGGAAGATGAGACCTAAGGATACAACACGAATAAATACTCAGAAATAATAGGCCTCAGAAGTGAAGAGGATGAAGGTGACATAGGTTTTGAACTGGGAAATAATTAAAATCAACAGAAAGAAAGAATAGCCAAATCTTAAGGCCCCTATCACTATGCTAGGCAGAAAACATGTAAAAGTAGTCCTTTGGGGAACCAGCCTCTGCTTCAGTGGGTAGAGTCTATCAAAAATCTAAGGAAAAAGAGAAGGAAGGGAAGGAAGAAGGGTGGGAGAGAAGAAATAATTGTGATGTTATTATTATTTTTTTAATTAGAGAGATCATCCTCAGCAACCTGTTGGTCCTTCCTTAATTCTGGTCTCACAGATTGAGCAGTACCCTTATTTGTTGCTTGAGGAATGCATGCATTGTTAAGTTTCCTGTATTTCTATACTTGTTGTAGGTTATTGGCTTCCCTTCATTGCAATAATTGCCTCCACAGTTAAATACTGCAGTCAGGCCTCCTTTGGTGCCGGTGGGGAGTGGGGGGTGCAGGGGACAGCTTCTATATACTTCCTTGCTATCTGCAAGCCCAGGTTTCCAATGGTGTCTTCCTCATCAGCCCTATCATAAATTGATAATTGCACTCCTTCTCAATACTAACTCACCATTGCTTTGAAAAATGGTGCCTCATCTAGGATGTATAATGAAGTATATAGTCTTGGGTAAATTTTCAGCCTCGCATGCACTTTAATTATTAAATTAACAAATTAAATTTAATTATTAAGTTAATAATTAAATTTATTAAAAGCACTTTAATACCTATATACCAACCTGCCCACCTCTGCCTTTAATTCAGATTTCCACAGTCTCTCACACCAAATCAGGCCAGCATTTATTCTTATATAGATCACAATTTTTCCACCCTTATGGGATATTCTAGACTGTATGCTTCATTTTCGAGGGCCCTTGCTGGGGTATTAAATCATACATCTGAAAAGGACCCCCTTATATCAATAACATACTTATTATTTAAAATTAAGTTAGACCTCTCTTCATCCAGTACCCTCAGAATTCAGTTCTGTATTCACTTTCACATCTCCTGCCAGTTTGTGATGTCTGGGTCCTGCGGTTTCACAGGGCCTTTCCTCCTTTACTGGACCCACCGCATCCCCAACCAGGTTACGTTGAGACTTACCCATGCACTGGCCTTGTGTGGGCATGTCTTGACAGAGTGAATGTCATCTTGTAAACAAGAGACACTTGCATCATCTTCCAGCAATGGCAGAGCTCCAGCCCTTAGTGCATAAAAGTGAGTGACTTCTGCAAGCTCACAGAGTTCTGGGAAAATGAAAGATTCAAGACTTTTTACCCATTCATACATGTACCAACGCCATGCTTTCTGAGTAGGACCCTAGTCTTCATATGGGTAATCTACCTTGATTGAGAATTTGATATTCACAGGAGCGTTCTCTACTTTTCTGCTGCAGATGATGAATACCCCTTTATACCCTGCCAAGGAGGCCTTGAACTTTTACCCTTGGCTTCTAGCTGGCAACTGTCTCTACTCTTATTCACCTTTTTATCAGAGCATCAGTTGAGCAGAGTAATAACCCCCCAATGACACTGCCTTTACAGTACTGTTTCCTGCCTATTTCTAAATTCATGATAAAGAATTCAGTCCTTCTGGGTGGGAAGATTTTCATAGCACCTGGTCAGCAGTAATGCTAAGCAAAGCACAGGTGCAGATGCCACGTTCCTGTCCTCCTGGCTCACTCCAGCTTGTCCATAAATGCCCGGTAGGCCCTGAAGAATGTGTGTTTGACGCCGTTCATCTCATTCCCCACAGGACTGCGTACCCTCTGCTACAGTACCCAGCACACTATGTGGGAGCTGTCTACATGTGGCTCCCTCCCCACACTCTACAGAGTCAGCTGGAGGTAGGGCCCCACGTCTGTCTTACTCCCTGTTGGTTACACCTGTAGCAAGGAGCTCAGCACCAGAGACCTACCAGGTAATAGATTGTTTAGCGAATAAGTCAATGTTGCTCAATACTCTGGCTTTCTACTATCTAGCTGTCCCTTGATTCAGTATGCTGTCCTCATCAAAGACAACAAATGGAAAGAGTGAGTTAACCACTAATAAAAATATTCATTAGATTTAGTGACAAATCTCTTTACACATCTGTAGTGTAGCTAGACAGCATCCCCTAATCCTAATATATATCACTAAAACATCACTTGTCATTATTTTATTAATTTTTCCAATTTAGGATCTATCAGCATTGTCACCATTGTTTAAAAATGTACTGCTGTTGCATTATGTAAAATGGTCCTATAATGACCTAGCTGTCTTATTCACTTTCTCTGACTATTCAGTGAGTCATTCCATATTTCCTTCCAAAATCTTTCATCTCATTTTCTCACTATCCAAATACTTAAATAACTGGCATTATTTATGGAAATGAAGCATGGTGAAAGTAAGTTGAAAGTTAGTCAAAACCTAGTCCACTTTATTGGAGAAGGACATGGCAACCCACTTCAGTATTCTTGCCTGGGGAATCCCGGGGACAAGGGAGCCTGGTGGGCTGTCGTCTATGGGGTCGCACAGAGTCGGGCATGACTGAGGTGACTTAGCATGCATGCATGCAGTCCATTTTATAAGGTACAATTATTTAAGAGGTACACAGTTTGCCACAGTTTTATGACAATGCATGTGTGTCCAACTCTTTGCGACCCCATGGACTATAGCCCACCAGGATCCTCTTGTCCAGGGGATTCTCCAGATAAGAATACTGCAGTGTGTTGCCATTTCCTTCTCTAGGAAATCTTCCTGACCCAGGGTTCGAACCCAGGTCTCCTACATTGCAGGCTGATTCTTTAATATCTGAGCTACCACAGAAGACCATTATGTCAATAGGAATAATTATGCCATCTTCTTATTTAAAATGGTTATATTCTCTTTCTTTCTATATACAAATAAATATAATGCACATATATATTTATACACATATGGGCATAATTGTACATTCATAATAAAAATGATATCTTCTTTATTTTAGCATCCACTCTGAAAGTTCTATAAGCTGTTCTACAACATACTCCTTTATAAACACTGAATCTATTCTTCAACTTGAAGGAATATCTGTTCTGTTGATCTTTGCACCTATTGGCTGTAAATCTTAGTGCCCAACTTTCTTTCAATTATCTTAGACCAATTTATCTTGTAACAACTTGTTTCTGGAATCCTGTGGGAAATTTCAAAGCTTATTGCCTTTGAAATAGAATCATTTTCCAGAGCTTCATAGTTATAGATACAGCTAACTACTCAGAGTTGCATACAGCTTATGGTTTATATTTGCTGGTGAGGAAATTGCTCAAAAAATTGGAACCAAAAGAAATGTCAAAGGAAGATTCAAGTGTATCAGTTATGTACAAAGTAAATCTCAATTTAGTCTCCCAGTTAAATCCCACTGATTTGTTCCAGTGAGAGAAGCCACATCTTTGCCTGCTTTGCTGTTAGCCCACATGGTGTGCATGTTGACTTACATGATTTGATGTTCTATTCTGTCAACTAAGGTTTTAGCCACTATGTAACAAAATCCTCTACTAGAAATGAAAATGTAAATTTTAGCTTTTATTTCTCCATGAAATGAAACTACCCAATCTAGTTCAGTTCACTTTAGTTTGTTTTTCTCTAGGCATATTGATTATATTATATATCAGATTGATTATATTCTTTGCAGCCAAAGATGGAGAAGCTCTATACTGTCAGCAAAAACAAGACTGGGAGCTGACTGTGGCTCAGATCATGAATTCCTTATTGCCAAATTCAGACTTAAATTGAAGACAGTAGGGAAGACCACTAGACTATTCAGGTATGACCTAAATCAAATCCTTTATGATTATACAGTGAAAGTGAGAAATAGATTTGAGGGATTAGATCAGAAAGACAGAGTCCCTGATGAACTATGGATGAAGGTTCATGACATTGTACAGGAGACAGGGATCAAGACCATTCCCAAGAAAAAGAAATGCAAAAAAGCAAAATGGTTCTCTGAGGAGGCCTTGCAAATAACTGTGAAAAGAAGAGAAGTGAAAGGCAAAGGCAAAAAGGAAAGATACCCATTTGAATGTAGAGTTCCAAAGAATAGCCAGGAGAAATAAGAAAGCCTTCCTCAGTGATCACTGCAAGGAAATAGAGGAAAATAATAGAATGGGAAAGACTAGAGATCTCTTCAAGAAAATTAGAGATACCAAGGGAGCATTTCATGCAAAGATGGGCTCAATAAAGGACAGAAATGGTATGGACCTAACAGAAGCAGAAGTTATTAAGAGGTGGCAAGAATACACAGAAGAACTGTACAAAAAAGATCTTCATGACCCAGATAACCGTGATGGTATGATCACTCACCTAGAGCCAGATATCCTGGAATGTGAAGTCAAGCAGGCCCTAGGAAGCATCATTATGAACAAAGCTAGTGGAGGTGATGGAATTCCAGTTGAGCTATCCTAAAAGATGATGCTGTGAAAGCGCTGCACTCAATATGCTAGCAAATTTGGAAAACTCAGCAGTAGTAACAGGACTGGGAAAGGTCAGTTTTCATTCCAGTCCCAAAGAAAGGCAATGCCAAAGGATGCTCAAACTACCACACAATTGCACTCATGTCACACTCTAGTAAGGTAATGCTCAAAATTCTCCAAGCCAGGCTTCAGCAATACATGAACCATAGATTTCCAGATGTTCAAGCTGGTTTAAGAAAAGACAGAGGAACCAGAGATCAAATTACCAACATCTTCTGGATAATCAAAAAAGCAAGAGAGTTCCAGAAAAAACATCTGCTTTACTGACTATGCCAAAGCTTTTGACTATGTGGATCATAACAAACTGTGGAAAATTCTTAAAGAGATGGGAATACCAGACCACCTAACTTGCCCCTTGAGAAATCTGTATGCAGCTCAGGAAACAAGTTAGAACTGGCCATGGAACAATAGACTGGTTCCAAATAGGAAAAGGAGTATGTTAAGGCTGTATATTGTCACCCTGCTTATCTGGTGGCTCAGATGGTAAAGTGTCTGCCTGCAATGCGGAAGACCCAGGTTCAGTTCCTGGGTTGGGAAGATCACCTGGAGAAGAAAATGGAAACCCACTCCAGTACTCTTGGCTGGAAAATTCCATGAATGGAGGAGCTTGGTAGGTTACAGTCCATGGGGTTGCAAAGAGTTGGACACGACTGAGTGACTTCACTTTCTTTCTTTTATTTAACTTATATGCAGAGTACATCATGAGAAAGCCTGGGCTGGATGAAGCACAAGCTGGAATCAAAATTACCAGGACAAATATCAATAACCTTAGATATGCAGATGACACCACCCTTATGGCAGAAAGTGAAGACGAACTAAAGAGCCTCTTGATGAAAGTGAAAGAGGAGAGTGAAAAAGTTGTCTTAAAGCTCAACATTCAGAAAACTAAGATCATGGCATCTGGTCACATCACTTCATGGCAAATAGATGGGGAAACAGTGGAAACAGTGACACACTTTATTTTGGGGGGGCTTCAAAATCACTGCAGATGTTAAATGCAGCCATGAAATTAAAAGACACTTACTCTTTGGAAGGAAAGTTATGACCAACCTAGACAGCATATTAAAAAGCAGAGACATTAATTTGCCAACAAAGGTCCATCTAGTCAAGGCTTTGGTTTTTCCAGTGACCATGTATGGATGTGAGAGTTGGACTATAAAGAAAGCTGAGCCCTGAAGATGGATGCTTTTGAACTGTGGTGGTGGAGAAGATTCTTGAGAGTCCCTTGGACTGCAAGGAGATCCAACCAGTCCATCTTAAAGGAGATCAGTCCTGAGTGTTCACTGGAAGGACTGATGTTGAAGCTGAAACTCCAATACTTTGGCCACCTGATGTGAAGAGATGACTCATTTGAAAAGACCCTGATGTTGGGAAAGATTGAGGAGGGAGGATAAGAGATGACAGAGGATGAGATAGTTGGATGGCATCACCGACTCGATGGACATGAGTGAGTAAACTTCGGGAGTTGGTGATGGACAGGGAGTTCTGGTGTGCTGTGGTCCATGGGGTTGCAAAGAGTCGGACACGACTGAGCGACTGAACTGAACTGAGGCATATCAATGATCCATTTACAAATAAAAAAGTGATGTTGGCACATTCTCCTTTGTGAAATATAATGGTCATTCAGCAGGTCAACCATGATTATCTAAAAGAGTTTTGAGGGTGAAATGGCCAACTCTATTGGAAATTGTTACAAAGATCAAGAATAATATTTTCAACTTAGCAACGAAGCATCTCATTTTTTAAAGCATTGATGATTTAATAATTTGAATGAGCAATATATTTATAGCATGGTTACATCATGTATATCATTGTTTAAAAGCAGTGGCATCATAGATTTTGAGTTTATTTTTACTGTTTCTGACTTGACCATAGTGTCACCTGACCCACTCTAGGATGTTAGCACTCCGATTCAGTAGTGGAATTCTCCAGAGTTTGAATCCAGATTACTTCATCTCAGGAATAGAAAATATTTCCTAGAGGGTATATTAACATGAAAATAAAGTTAACGGTAAATTATACATTTAGTGATATATAAATTAACAAAAGCTTATTCTTAAATTCATTGTCCTTTACCTTCCTAAAATTTATCATATTAAATAGACATAGTTCTACTTATCATAAAAAACTTAGATATCAAAATGTCTATTTTTGTATATGAATGGAGTTTGTGGGAGAAGGAATAGGTGTATATGTATGTTTGAACCCTTTTGCTGTTCACCTGAAAACTATCACAACTTTGTTAATCTGCTATACTCCAATGTAAAGTAAAAATGTTTAATAAAACTGGGCAAAAAAACATCTGCTTTACTGACTATGCCAAAGCCATTGACTGTGTGGATCATAACAAACTGTGGAAAATTCTTAAAGAGATGGGAATACCAGACCACCTAACTTGCCCCTTGAGAAATCTGTATGCAGCTCAGGAAACAAGTTAGAACTGGCCATGGAACAATAGACTGGTCCCAAATAGGAAAAGGAGTATGTTAAGGCTGTATATTGTCACCCTGCTTATCTGGTGGCTCAGATGGTAAAGCGTCTGCCTGCAATGCGGGAGACCCAGGTTAAATTCCTGGGTTGGGAAGATCACCTGGAGAAGAAAATGGAAACCCACTCCAGTACTCTTGGCTGGAAAATTCCATGAATGGAGGAGCCTGGTAGGCTACAGTCCATGGGGTTGCAAAGAGTTGGACACGACATCTCTATTTTGAAATGATTCCCAGATTTAGGTGGATAAAATGGAAAACTGAGGAATTGTAATTGGAAGTTGCCTATTTTGGTGTTATTTAATGGTGGATTCCTGGAATAATGTGTGTAAACCATGTATGAAAGTTGAAAGTCCTTGTATTTGCTAATTGTCTAAAATCAAGCATCATTTGATTGAGCTTTCCTCTGTATTAAAACTATTGACTCTAGAGCCTTTGGACTTCCACTGTGGCCTGTTTTTGAACTGGCTTGTAGGTGCCAAGGCTTTAGTCTCCTTGGACTATATTAGCTAAAGATCTTATCAAACCCCAGAGGAAATAATCAAAAGTTGAAAAGTTTGTCTCATCTCTGTTAATCAACTGGTGAGATATTCAAACTACTTAAATTTGACCCATGGAACTTTGGAAAGTAGCATATGTAAGTATTAAGTTACAGTGATTAAACAAAATGACATAATGCAGCCATGGGTGCCCATCTAACCGACCTGCCCTGCTCTCCACTTTTCCACAGTATCACCAAATGGCCTGCTCAGTGCTTCCCGATGGCTTGTGTGTATGGAAGTTGCTCAGTTGTGTCTGACTCCTTGATCCCATGGGCTGTAACCCGCCAGGCACCTCTGTCCATGGTTCCCAGCAAGAATACTGGAGTGGATAGCCATTGCCTTCTCCAAGGAATCTTCCCAGCCCAAGGATGGAACATTGCAGGCAGCTTTACCACCTGGGCCACCAGGGAGGCCCTTCTAACTGCTGCTGTGCCGTGTTTAGTCGCTCAGTCGTGTCCAGCTCTTTGCCACCCCATGGACTGTAGCCCGCCAGGCTCCTCTGTCCATGGGGATCTCCAGGCAAGAACACTGGAGTGGGTTGCCACGCTCTACTTCAAGGGATCTTCCTGACCCAGGGATCAAACCTGAGTCTCCTGCATTGCAGACAGCTTTTTTTTTTTTTTCCAACCTCTGAGCCACCAGAGACACCCCTCCTAACGGCTGCTGCTGCTAAGTCGCTTCAGTCATGTCCGACTCTGTGCGACCGGCATAGACGGCAGCCCACCAGGCTCTGCCGTCCCTGGGATTCTCCAGGCAAGAACACTGGAGTGGGTCGCCATTTCCTTCTCCCTCCTAATGGCTCCTTAGTAGCAAATAACCGAAGTCCAGTTCCTCTGTCAGTCATGATTAGAGAGTACTGTCTTTGGAACTTTCATGGCCTTCCTGTTTCCACATAAAGGACTATCTAGATATATTTAATCCACGCCCCCTTAGCACAAGCTATCCGGCATGCCCATCCAAGATACCATCATCTGACACAAGACATTCTAAGGAGCAGAGTAACACATTTTTATGATTATTATCTTATTGGCACCGACAAAAGTGTATGAAACATCTTTTCTGGTCTAGTTAGCAAATATCAGTATAAGCAACACCACTATTTGGAAGATAATCCTCAAAATAATTTGTACTATGAATCCTTTCATAGCTTACTTGCCTAATAAATTATTTATTTTCATCTAAGGCTGTGTGTTAGTTGCTCAGTCATGTCTGATCTTTGTGACCCCATGGACTGTAGCCTGCCAGGCTCCTCTGTCCATTGGGTTCTCCAGGCAAGAGTACTGGAGTGGGCTGCCATTTCCTTCTCCAGGGGTCTTCCTGACCCGGGGAGCGAACCTCAGTCTCCTGCATTGGCAGGCTGATCCTTCACCATGTGAACCACCAGGGAAGTCCTAAGTGAAACTAAAAACAAAACAAATACATCTTTTTCTTTAGTTTTAGCATGCACGTAGTAGGTAGCCACAAGATATTTTATAATTAAATATATCAAACTGAGTCAACCGCTTCATATTTTAGAAATTTTACTACACATCTCTTTGCAGTAAACCTAACATTAGTCCATTCATATCTATGAGCTGCATAATCCCTAAAGTCAATTACCTTAGAGTATACTTATTTGGACTTCCCTCGTGGCTCAGATGGTAAAGCGTCTGCCTACAATGCGGGAGACCTGGGTTCGATCCCTGGGTCAGGAAGATCCTCTGGAGAAGGAAATGGCAACCCATTCCAGTACTCTTGGCTGGAAAATCCTACGGATGGAGGAGGGTGGTAGGCTACAGTCCATGGGGTTGCAAGGAGTCGGACATGACTGAGCAATTTCACTTCACATACTTATTTTAAAAATGCAGTCTTAGAAACAACACAGTACATATTGAAATTATGTTAAGTAATGTAAACTATGTGAATCTGACAATTAATAAATAATGTATTCTATTTTATATCCCTTAAGGTTACATTTAAAATCTAATAATTCTCTAAAGCTGTTTGAGTTACATGATCCTTTCAAAAGGTAATCATTTGCATTTCAAAAGGAGCTTTTGTTCTTTAAAGCTATGAGAGCCCATCTGAAATAAAACCTGACTGGGATAAGATTCACTATAGAAGATGAAGCAGTGTTAATGTTTACTTAATGCCTGCAGAGAAAGAAACCAGATAATATCTCTATAGTGTACTTTAAAGCAACGCTTGTAGTTTTTTTCAACTTAATCTTTATTTAGACAGTGAAGGAACAATAAAAAAAAAGACTGAAATTTTTTATGATGACAGCTTTCAAGACAAAAGTTAACATTCATATACCTTTGGCTCAGAAAAATAAATAAATAAATGAATAAATAAATAGGACCAAAAAGATTTATTGGCCAGATTTTTTTTAATACATGCCAAATTGGATTTAAATCATCAGATCAAAATGCATACCTAGATCCTTGGCCCAAAGCAACAATAAATGAAGACAGTTTCATTCAGCTAACATTTCTATCAAATCTAGGGACACAGAGTTTTCTAATTTACATAATTATGGATGTAAAATTTCATGCATTTAAATAACCTTAACATTTCAAACAGATTTGACTTCCAGTTTTTTAAATAAAGTGAGACGAACTAAGAATTTATCCTCAAATTATGTACATTCACTGCTATTGAAAGTGATGGAAAAAATAGCTGTACATGAAGTAAGAAATTTCATTTTAGAAGCTGAATGCTACAACAAGAAAAGTGTGACTAACGACTCATAATCTTCAACTGACTGTTAAGATGCAGCGCCCAGTTAGCATCCGGAAATCCTGAGTGCATTTTCTGCAGTTCTCCCCACAGTTCTCTCAAATCCTCACCAATCCAGCTATGTATCATCCGCCTCTCTCAGCATATGACCATTTTCCTGACTTCTGTGAGAAAAGATAGTCCATTAGGTATGAAACCCCACATTTTTCTCTTAATATTATTCTAATTTGACTTCATCACTTTCTCTTTCCTTCTGATTTTTTAATCTTAATGGCTAATCACTCCACATGTAACCTGGATTTCATTATCTGCTGCCTGTTCAGTGGACTTACTCCACATTAAAAAAAAAATATATTGGAGTATAGCTGCGTTACAATGTTGTCAATTTCTGCGCTTCGCTGTGCTTAGCTGCTCAGTTGTGTCCAGCTCTTTGTGACCCCAAGGACTGTAGCCCGCCAGGGTCCTCTGTCTGTGGGATTCTCTACTGGAGTGGGTTGCCATGCCCTCCTCCAGGGAATCTTCCCAGCCCAGGGATTGAATCCAGGTCTGTCACATTGCATGCAGATTCTTCGCCATCTGAGCCTGTGTTGGTTTCTACTGCACAGCAAAGTGAATCAGTCACGTGTATGCTTACATACCTTCATACCTTATTTTTGGATTTCCCTTCCCATTTAGGTGACTGGAGGGCAGCGAGCACAGTCTCTGTGCTACGCAGTAAGTTCTCACTAGTTATCCGTTTTATACACAGTACCAGTAGTGTCTGCCCGTCAGCCCCACTCTCCCAACTCATCCTGCCCTCCCCTCTCCCTGCCTGGTGTCCATGAATTTGTTCCCTATGTCTGCATCTCTATTTCTGCTTTGCAAATAAAATAGTCTATACCATTTCCCCAAATTCCACACATATATGTTAACATACAATATTTATTTTTCTCTTTCTGACTCATGTCATTCTGTATGACAATCTCTAGTCTCCAGTCAAATTATTTCTCTTTTGTGTATGTTATCTTCACCATCTTCCTCCAGACTTGTTTCTTAAATTCAGTGTGCAAGTGTGCTTACATTTAGTATGTGTTAAATAATGAAGTTTTCTTGGGCTTCCCGGGTGGCTCAGCAGTAAAGAATCTGCCTGCAACGCAGGAGAACTGGGTTTGATCCCTGCGTCAGGAAGATCCCCTGGAGGAGGGCATAGCAACCCTCTCTGAGTACTCTTGCCTAGAGAATCCCATGGACAGAGGAGCCTGGCAGGCTGCAGTCCATAAGGTCGAACAGAATAGGACATAACTGAAGTGACTGTGCAGCAGCAGCAGTGAACTTTCCTTATGCCTGCCTCTCCCGACATCTAGTCTTATAGGGACATCGTCCTACCCGTCCCTTCATGGCCATGGCCACATGAGGCTAACTTATATAGTTTATATCCTGGGTCCACACCTCCTCACCTCGCCCTTTCATACCTCTACACTTTGTTCTTAACCTTGCATCTAAACTCTTTTTGCCAGAGATATTAATAAGGCCTAATTACTAAGTGAAAAAGTTGTATAATCCTTTTTTTTCATGTCACTTTCTTGCATTTTACAATCGACCATCTCATCCTTGAAATTCCACATTCCTCTGCATTGAATGATTGAACTTTCTTCTGGTTTTCCAGCTACTCTTTCAAAAACACTTTCCTAACTTCTTCATTCTCTGACTAGCTCTTAAACAGCAGTGTTGTCCAGGGTTTCACTCTTAATCATTTGTATTTTATTTAAATCCTGTATTTCCTCCACAAGTGATCATACTCATACCCATCCCTTTAATAAAATTAATAACTAAAGTTTAACCCCTCAATCTATTTATAAGGGTGATTGCTATGTTCTTTACTGCTAAATATTAGAGATTACTAAAATACCACCAATTAATATATAAGAGAATTTGGCCACCTCATCCAATAGTTTGGCCACTGATGTGAAGAACTGACTCATTGGAAAATACCCTGTTGCTGGGAGAGATTGAAGGCAGGAGGAGAAGGGGATGACGGAGGATGAGATGGTTGGGTGGCATCACCAACTCCATGTATATGAGCTTGAGGAAGCTCCGGGAATTGGTGATGGACAGGGAACCCTGGCGTGCTGCAGTACATGGGATTGCAAAGACACAACTGAACTGAACTGAATATATAAAATACTTCACTGTTCTGTCATTCCAAAATTCCAGATGACTAGTAAAAAGTGAGTGTAATAAACACAGATGTGTGTCCAATCTGGTGTTGGACAAACTTCGGTGAAAATCTTAGGCCTGCCATACAGTAGTCGAGTGGCTTGTATCTCACCGTAAGCCTCATTCAATTTAAATTCCCTCATTTGTGTGGCTCAGCTGGTAAAGAATCCACCTGCAATGTGGGAGACCTGGGTTTGATCCCTGGGTTGGGAAGATCCCTGGAGAAGGGAAAGGCTACCCACTGCAGTATCCTGGTCTGGTGAATTTCATGAACTATACAGTCCACGTGGTCTCAAAGATTCGGACACAACTGAGCAACTTTCACTTCACTTCACTTCACTTCATTTGTAATGTGGGTCTAAGTAGTAATACCTACTCTAATGCTGTAAGATACATACTTAATGGAGTCCTTGGCATTTAATAAATTTTCGAAAAAAAAATTAGAAAGACAAACTGCTAACATCTTCATCCATAATTTTACCAAACAAATTTAGCACTTACTTTTAAGTATATTAGCTATGCCCTGAAATTAATAAAGTTGAATTTTATTGTCATTTTGAAAAGGAAAGTGAAGCGAGTTGGAGAAAATGTTCATTTCTCTAAAAGGCTCCAGACTTGGAGATTCTTTTGTCAAGCAAATGACCAGTTCAGAATGAAATGAGAGACTTTATTCAAAAAGACTGCTGGGATAAGGGGAAAGTGACAATTACCATACGGAAAATTTTCCATTGTAAATCTTGTACGTTTTTCAAAGATTAGGCAGAAAAGTTCTCATTTGTAGGAAATGAAATAAATTTTCCTATATTAAGACGCAGGGAAGTCATTCAGGCTTATGCATGAGTTAACTTGAGACAGCTTGTCTGTACCCCATCAAACGTACACTGTCTCTCGGCTTTAGTTATGTCTATGTGTTCATGGCTGTGCTGGGTCTTGGTTGTAGCACACGAGCTCCTCGCTGCTGTGTGCGGGCTTTTTCCAGCTGCTGCGAGTGAGTGCTACTCTCTAGTTTTGGTGCATGGCCTTCTCATTGCAGTGGCTTCTCCTCTTGTGGAGCATAGGCATGTGAGATCTTAGTTTCTGAACCAGGGATCAAACCCATGTCCCCTGCATTGGCAGGAGGATTCTTAACCACTGGACCACCAGGAAAGTCCCTGCTTTAATTATTAAAGAAAAGGGCACACCGACCACAAGTAAAGATGGTCCATGTAAAAACTGACTCCCTTCTTAAGTGCCAAGGCCATCCTGCATGTGCTGTACATGAAAGTGCTGACCTGTTTTTTCGAAACTTTGGAGAAACGCGTCTCTGATTCATTCAGTGTTCTTTGTCCTGATAAGATATACAGCTATGCTGAAAACCCTGCTTCTCTGGAGCAGTTTTGAGGTATCTGGGAAGCAAGCTCTGGGCTAGGTCTCAGGTGGCTTATATAAAACTCCTTTTATTCTTATTATTGATTCTTTTTGTTGACAGAGGAGTGGGATGAGCAGGAGGCATGCTGAGGTAGTTGAGCGGGAAGTGTCTGTTTTGCTGTCAGCCAGTTCTCAGGACAAGACATTGAGAGTGGAGAGAGCTGTTTCTCACTCCAGTATCTGCTGAGTTCCCAGGGCTTGCTTAAAATTTAGGGTGGGTCAAAAGTCAGAGCCCTTAGAAGAGAGAAGCCTGGCTGACATTTGGTAAGGTCAAACTAAGGGGCATTTTGTCCAGATTGGTCAGCTACTCATTGAAGAGACAAAGAAGGGGATGTGTATCCAGCCTTGTCCAAGGTCAGCCTGAGGGCTGCCCCCAAGTCCCACCTAGATTCTTTAGGGCAAGTGTGGTTCTTAGAGTTAGTCCTTTCCTGGAACTCACAGCGGGGAAGAATTCCTAATCACCCTTGTTTTCCTATGTATAGGGATTAGGGGAAGTTCAACATTTATCTAACATGTAACAAAATGTATTACATCTTTGGTACAACCCATTCCATCCCACAGTTAGTGTCTGACCAGAGCAATGTGGGGAATCTGGTTTCACATAGTCACTGCACACATGGTGATCAAGATAAGGCATGAATTTTGCAAGAACTTGTACAATCTTTATTTTGGAAGTTTTCACCTTCTAAACGTTAGGCCTTTGTTGCTGTTTTTTAGTGTGAGGTGTGCTCAGCTAGCTACGTTGGGTATCTGTTGCTGTCCTTACTGTTTGTTTGTCCTCCTTATCACTAGCTTGTCACTAGCCCCAAGTCCAGTGGAAAATTGCTTCTAGACATGCTCTACTTGTTGTTAGGACTAGACCATTATGAGAACAGACTTTTCCTTTAGAAATGTCTTCTTGCAGATCCTTATAGAGAAATAAGTTGAAGTTCATTAAAGGGATTCACACATAGTTTATCAAAATATCTTTCCCTCTAAAGCCTTCTTATTATTAACTTTATGTTTCTGCCATATTAACAATTATGCTATTATTTTTCCATTTTTGAAAAGTTGATTTAATATTTTATACCCCTTTTCCCCCAAAAGACTAATTAATGTAACTGTGTAATACATGTAAGAAATAACTGTTATGTTTTAGTGAGTTCACTGGTAATTTTCCCAGCATTCTTATTGAAATGTGGTCACCGTATTCCAAATGTCCAAATGTGTTACTCACATGCACAATAGATGTATGCATTTTACTAGTGGTCTTCTCCCTTAAAGTTTCAGTCCTTCTGTACTGATCCAGACTGCTCCTCCCTTAGATGCCACATGGCTGTCCTGCGAATTCTCTCAGCCTCTGTGTTGGTTATACTGTATCCTGATCATTCATGTTTTTCCTTTCTGAATTTACTCCTTTGTTTTGATAGAACACATCTTCTAGTAGCTTCCTCTTTATCCCCATTGTTATAAGTTTATAACTATTTTATTCCTTTAGTTAGTAGGTAGAAGGAAAAGGAACACCCATGTGATCAATTCCTATTTTTAATACTTTTTCTCTCATAAATAATATTTTAAAAGGAATTTGGAAATCAGGCCTAAGTGATAAGACTACTTTCATCATCAAATTAAAAATACAGAAAATTCTACAAATTCAAAACTAATTACATTTACTAACCATTATCTTTTCAACCTAGAAATAATATTTGTATTATCTTGTCAATCTAAGATTGTCATGGCAATATTTCACATAACAAAAGACAGGGAATTGGTGAGAAAAAATGAAGTAAACTGTTAATCAATTTCAAAGGAAAAAACACTAATTCCAACTATTATAAGTTTGGTTTCTAATTACAATACAGGGTGGCTAGAATTGTGGAGAAATACAAGCTTTAAAAACTGAAAAATGTTTATTTTGCATCCCAGTTTTAATATTTTCATGCTTAACTTTGTTAACTAGATAACTGACAGGATCCTTTTCCTTTCTTCATGTATCTTTTTTTTCCTTTATTTTTAAAATTTTCATTGGAGTATAGTTGATCTACAAAGGAGTGAGGGATTAGTTTGGATATTGGGATTGACATATACACACTATGTATAATATGGATAACCAACAAGGACCTACTGTATAGCATGCACTCAATGCTCTCTAATGGCCTATGTGGGTAAAGAATCTTCATGCATGTTTAACAGACATGCATACATCAAAGAAAAATATTTCCTAGATGACTAAGTTGTGATTAAAAAGAGGCATATATGATATATGAGATCAGCATTTAAACTAATTCTCAGTTGACTTTACTGAATAACCAAGAATAAGTACAAGAAAAATAATCCTATTCATAAGCTATTCAAACTCTCATGAATAAAAGTAGTTGAAAAGGAGGCCCTGACTGCTTTGTCCACTATGGAACATCAGAATTCACTTGAATGCCCAGTGTCTCAGGAAATGCATGCTCAGTCACACTGTTGTGTTCAACAATTTATGACCCTATAGATGATAGCAGGCCAGGCTCCTCTGTCCATGGGATTCTCCAGGCAAGAATACTGGAGTGGGTTGTCATGTACTTATTCAAGGGATCTTCCTGAACCAGGGATCAAATCTGTGTCAACTACATCTCCTGCATTGGCAGGTGAATTCTTTATCATTGAGCCATCTGGGAAGCCCAAATTAGTAAATATTTGCAGCTAAATGAATACTCTTATAATTAGCTTTCAAAATTATTGTTGTTATCTGAGGATTCTATGTTATATAAGCTAGTTTTCTAATTCCTTTTATTGTTTCTTTATTTATATATCTCCAAAATAAGCTTTTTCCACTAATGTTAGAATGTGGCTTTGTCCTAAACTGGGCATTACTTCCCAATGTGAATATTAAAAAAAAAAAAAAAAATACTTCTGCCACATGTAACATTCTTACTAAGAATTTTGCAGTTGCTAGTGCTGCTACTATTATTATAATGACATATTATGGTGAGTAGTCATGTATGGATGTGAGAGATGGACTATAAAGAAAGCTGAGCACTGAAGAATTGATGCTTTTGAACTGTGGTGTTGGAGAAGACTCTTGAGAGTCCCTTGGACTGCAAGGAGATCAAACCAGTCAACCCTGAAGGAAATCAGTCCTGAATATTCATTGGAAAGACTAATGCTGAAGCTGAAACTCCAATACTTTGGCCACCAGGTGTGAAGAGCTGACTCATTTGAAAAGACCCTGATGCTGAGAAAGATTGAAGATAGGAGGAGAAGGGGACAATAGAGGATGAGATGGTTGGATAGCATCACTCACTCAATGGATATGAGTGCGTAGGCTCTGGGAGTTGGTGATGGACAGGAAGGCCTGGTGTGCTGCAGTCCCTGGGGTCTCAAAGAGTCAGACACAACTGAGTGACTGAACTGACCTGAACTGATAATCCTAAAAGATGATGTTGTTATTGTAGTGCACTCAATATACCAGCCAATTTGGAAAACTCAGCAGTAGCCACAGGACTGGAAAACGTCAGTTTTCATTTCAATCCCAAAGAAGGGCAATGCCAAAAATGTTCAAACTACTGCACAATTGCACTTATCTCACACACTAGCAAAATAATGCTCAAAATTCTCCAAGCTAGTCTTCAACAGTACATGAATCAAGAACATTCAGATATTCAAGCTGGATTTAGAAAAAGCAGAAGAAACAAATATCAAATTGCTGACATCTGTTGGATCACAGAAAAATCAAGAGAATTCCAGAGAAACATCTACTTCTACTTCATTGACTGTTTTAAAGCCTTTGACTGTGGATCACAGCAAACTTTGAAAAATTCTTAAAGAAATGAAAATACCAGACCAATTTACCTACCTCCTGAGAAATCTCTTGCAGGACAAAATCAACAGTTAGAATCAGACATGGAACAATGGGCTGGTTCCAAATTGGGAAAGGAGTACGTCAAGGCCATATATTGTCACCCTGCTTATTTAACTTATATGCAGAGTACATCATGCAAAATGCTGGCTGGATGAAGCACAACTGGAATCAAGATTGCCAGGAGAAATATCAGTACCCTCAGGTAGGCAGATGACACCACCCTCACGGCAGAAAGTGAAGAAGAACTAAAGAGCCTCTTGATGAAAGTGAAAGAGGAGAGTGAAAAAGCTTGCTTAAAGCTCAACATTCAAAAAACGAAGATCATGGCATCTGGCCCCATCACTTCATGGCAAATAGATGGTGAAACAATGGAAACAGTGAGAGACTTGATTTTCTTGGGCTCCAAAATCACTGTAGATGGTGACTGCAGGCATGAAATTAAAAGACACTTGTTCCTTGGAAGGAAAGCTATGACAAACCTAGACAGTATATTTAAAAGTAGAGACAAAAACTTTCCCAGCAAAGGTTAAAGAGATGTTTTTTCTAGTAGCCATGTAGGAATGTGAGAGTTGGACCGTAAAAAGGCTGGGTCCCAAAGAATTGATGCTTTTGAACTGTGGTGTTGGAGAACACTCTTGAGAGTCCCTTGGACTGCAAGGTAATCAAATCAGTCGACCCTAAAGGAGATCAATGCTGAATATTCATTGGAAGGACTGATGCTGAAGCTGCAGCTTCAATACTGTGGCCACCTGATTGGAAGAGCCAAGTCACTAGAAAAGACCCTGATGCTGGGAAAGATTGAAGGCAGGAGTAGAAGGGAACACCAGAGGATGAGATGGTTGAATGGCATCACTGACTCAATGGACATGAATTTGAGCAAGTTCCAGGTGATGGTGAAGGACAGGGAAGCCTGGAGTGCTGCAGTCCATGGGATTACAGAGTCAGACATGACTGAGTGACTGAAGGAAGACCAGGCTGCTGATAATAACAAGAATGATGATTATGAAGATGACATAAAAACATCACATTCTTCTTAAAACTTGGATCCATCTCAGCTGCTTTCATGGAGGGTTCACTATACCTCTAATAAGAGCAAAGCCCTTCACCGTCCACTTTACCTTCTTTCACATAGACATATGCAAATCATCTAAATTCCTTCATTTTTTTTCTATTCAAAGATCTTCTCTGTCTGCTAGTTTCATGCTCCTTTCTTCAATCCCCCACTAGGGCAGCCAACACACTCCTTATTTTTTTTACATTTTTGGGTCAATCCCAACAGGAGAGAGATGATACAGGAGAATCATTTGAAAACTGTATATTTACAGAGAGACTAACACACACACACACAAAAGATTAAAAGAAGTACCCAAATAGAGGAGGAAGCAGAAGCCAACAGTAGCAGAGCTGCCACCACCCCTGTGTGCTAGGGAACAAGGGGAAGAAAAGGAAGAGAACTGGGTGGAGTCTTGAGAGAACCAACGTCCTTCAATAAAGGGACACCATCAGGTCAAGGCAAACTCTCTGGACAGGAACCAGAGAAATAAACAGAAAATTGCCAGAGAAGTACCCTCCCATCAGCCTCTTCCCTTCTGCTGATCCAAGCCTGTAGTTTAGTCCCCAAAGATGCCAGACTGCACAGGAGCTTCTGATGTGATTAATGTGGGTTAGGAACCTGGAGGAGAGAATGAGGTGGAAGGGTGGCGCCCAGGTGTGGAGTGGAGTCTTCTGGCACAGTCTGTACCACTGTTCCTCAGCATCTATTCTCCTATTCCATCCTGCTTAGCCATAAATCCTGAAGAGTAGGAAAACTTATACTATAGACTAAAACTCTTTCAAGGTCCTTTCTTTATTTCATTTCAGTTCAGTCGCTCAGTCGTGTCAGACTCCCATGAACCATCGAGACCCCATGAACCGCAGCATGCCAGGCCTTCCTGTCCATCACCAACTCCCAGAGTCCACCCAAACCCATGTCCATTGAGCCAGTGATGCCATCCAACCATCTCATTCTCTGTCGTCCCCTTCTCCTCCTGCCCTCAATCTTTCTCAGCATCAGGGTCTTTTCAAATGAGTCAGCTCTTCACACCTGGTGGCCAAAGTATTGGAGTTTCAGCTTCAACATCAGTCCTTCCAATGAACACCCAGGACTGATCTCATTTAGGATGTACTGGTTGGATCTCCTTGCAGTCCAAGGGATTTGAGAGTCTTCTCCAACACCACAGTTCAAAAGCATCAATTTTTCAGCACTCAACTTTCTCTATAGTCCAACTCTCACATCCATACATGACCACTGCAAAAACCATAGCCTTGACTAGATGGACCTTTATTGACAAAGTAATGTCTTTGCTTTTGAATATACTATCTAGGTTGGTCATAACTTTCCTTCCAAAGAGTAAGCATTTTTTAATTTCATGGCTACATTCACCATCTGCAGTGATTTTGGAGCCCAGAAAAATAAAGTCAGCCCGTTTCCACTGTTTTCCCATCTATTTGCCATGAAGTGATGGGACTGGATGCCATGATCTTAGTTTTCTGAATGTTGAGCTTTAAACCAACTTTTTTACTCTTCTCTCTCACTTTCATCAAGAGGCTCTTTAGTTCTTCTTCACTTTCTGCCATAAGGGTGGTGTCATCTGCATATCTGAGGTTATTGATATTTCTCCTGGCAATCTTGATTCCAGCTTGTGCTTCCTCCAGCCCAGCATTTCTTTATTTGGGAACCACATTAAACTGAAATACATGTCACATAATAAAAAGGTTGGAACAATATATACAAATGTGACATATGTTGCTTCTGAAACCAGAAAAGTTTTCCAGGCACAGTGTTATTTTCCTTCATGCTGCTGTTGCTGCTAAGTCGCTTCAGTCATGTCCAATTCTGTGCGACCCCATAGATGGCAGCCTACTAGGCTCCTCCATCCCTGGGATTCTCCAGGCAAGAACACTGGAGTGGGTTGCCATGTCTTTCTCCAATGCATGAAAGTGAAAAGTGAAAGTGAAGTCGCTCAGTCGTGTCCGACTCTTAGCGACCCCATGGACTGCAGCCCACCACGCTCCTCCATCCATGGGTTTTTCCAGACAAGAGTACTGGAGTAGGGTGCCATTGCCTTCTTAGAGGGGATATTAAATACACCTTCAGAGGTCATCTTGACTTTGGTGGTGGGATGGCTTAAAAGAGGACCTTGGTCCTTGACTTTTCGAAGAAAGAGTTCAGCAGACAGACGAAGGTTGTGTAATAGAGACAGCGTTTATTAGAAACAACCTTCCCTGGTGGCTCAGAGGGTAAAGCATCTGCCTGCAAGGCGGGAGGCCTGGGTTTGATCCCTGCGTCAGGAAGATCTCCTGGAGAAGGAAATGGCAACCCTCTCCGGTATTTTTGTCTGGAAAATCCCATAGATGGAGAAGACTGGTGCAGGCTACAGCCCGCGGGGTCAACAAAGAGTCGGACACGACTGAGCGACTTCACTTTCACTTTATTAGAAGCAAAGTGTGGAAGGTCACGTGGGTGAAAAAGCGAGTTTGCACACAATAGGGCAGCTTAGTTTGCTTACATGGGGGCAGTTTTCCAGATTGTCTCTCACTTGTGCCCATGTTTGGTCTGGCAAAGGGCAGCGGGAGACCAGTTGCAGCTGCTCAACCTGGGACCTGACTATTTTCTACCTCAGCCTGACAAGCACTAGGTTATGGACTCTTACAAACTTCACTAACAGATTGGGTTTCTGAGTTTTTCCAGAGTTCATTTTCAAACCCCAAGGCAGAAATGTCTTATTAAGTTGTAGAGGATGCTTCCTGATTACTAGATCTCAGTATTATGAAACCATCAGTACCATGAGCCAATGTGATGTTTTATGGAATATCAAGTTGATCAAGGTCCCTCTAGATTATATCATAAAACAGACCCAAAGAAATGGCATAGAAGGAGCAGAGCAAGGAATAAGAAGAATTGTCAGTATTCTGCACATGCAGACTAGTTTTGATCTTGTGTAATGACAGCACTGGAAAGGAACATATCTGACAAATAAATAGCTAAAGATCAGGAACCAGGAATTGTATTGAAGTATGTTACTAAAACGTTAAACAAGCAGACCAACAAACATAAAAAACAATAGCAAAAAAAACCCCCAAAAACAAACACACACACACAAATCCATAATGGGTTGTAAATTGCACCATTACTTGGTTTAGATCATGACAACTGAATGAGATGCTCCATGATGCATCTGGTCTTTTTTCCTGATATGTAACTTATATGTAAAGTGAGTATGTGTTAAGAATCCCCATCCCTGCATCTATAGACTTTGATAGTATCCCTCATCTCTATGTATTTCAGGAGCAGGGAATTACTTTTGGTACACTCTCTCTGATGGTGATTGTCTGGGAGCTTTAACTTGGCTTTAAGTTATATAATAGCCCTTCCTTTATTACTCAGATAATCAATTCTAGTATTCTACTAGTTACTGAAAATATCCATTCCAACTCTATATTCCCGAGATTGTGGAAATAATAACATGGTTGAATGATAGTCTGCTGCTGCTTTGTTGCTTCAGTCATGTCCAGCTCTGTGTGACCCTGTGGACTGTAGCCTGCCAGGCTCCTCTGTCCATGGAATTCTCCAGGCAAAGAGTACTGAAGGGGGTTGCCAGGCCCTCCTCCAGGGGATCTTTCCAACCTAGGAATCGAACCGGGGTCTCCTGCATCGCAGGCAGGTTCTTTACCACTGTTCACCAGGGAAGACCAAATGATGGTCTAAACTCATATATAAAATCCATTCCAATATTGCCAAGTTCCTGAATTTTACTCTCCTTCTTCTACAATATGCCAACGTATCAGGTTCACTGAGTTCATTAACTGTAGGCCATTGCTGAGTTGAGTCTGATTCTGGCATGTTTTTATTATAATTTCTAGATACTTGCATCAGGCATTAAATTCTAACTTCTAATTTGGTTCACTGTTACTAACAAATTTGAGTTATCTGAGATTTACATTATTTCCCCTTTTGTCTAGTATCCTCACAGCCATCAGCTCTCATGCTCCTTGGGATTCTAAAGATAAATACTAGAAAGGCCTTGTAATTCCCTTAAGTTCTCTGGTGGCTCAGATGGTAAAGTGTCTGCGTGCAGTGTGGGAGACCTGGGTTCGATCTCTGGGTTGGGACGATCCTCTGGAGAAGGAAATGGCAACCACTCCCATACTCTTGCTTGGAAAATCTCATGGACAGAAGAGCCTGGTAGGCTATGCACCAGTCCATGTGGTCGCAAAGAGTCAGACATGACTGAGCAACTTCACTTTGTGATTCTCTTAATGTGCAGATTATATATCTCCTCCTGGACCATGTTTTATATCCTTTGATCACTGTAGACGATGTCAAGTTCAAACTCAAATGTTGCCCTCAA
This sequence comes from Cervus elaphus, assembly GCF_910594005.1. Taxonomy (NCBI): domain Eukaryota; kingdom Metazoa; phylum Chordata; class Mammalia; order Artiodactyla; family Cervidae; genus Cervus; species Cervus elaphus. Next base: position 3,429,048 of record NC_057831.1, on the reverse strand, counting down.
GAAAAAGAAAGTGGAAAGTAGTTTCTGAAGAATTGGTACTGAGCTTGAACACCTATAGGAGAGATTCAATGTACAGGTGGACTCAGATCCCTCAGATAGGAGGATAACTTGCCACCTATGGCATGAGCATTTAATGAAGATTTTAGGTGTTTAGTTTCTCCACCTCAGTTCTGTTTGCCCAAATGTCCTAAGGCCACAATCTTTTCCCATCAGCATCATTACTGTAATGGAAGAGACTTAGGAGCATCATCTGTGTTGCTGCTTTGAGACCCTCACAAAGCCAGGCTGATTTCCAGGTGTATCTTCCCATCTATGAGTATTTAAGATAGGAAATGTCAGAAGTACTCTGGAGTCTTTTGGTCTCCACAGGTGTCTTAATTTTAGAGTCCTAATTTTCAATTTATCTTTGTTTTTCTATGTATGTCCTTTAGGGTGTTATGGAGTAACCAGGTGATTCCACAATCACTGAAGATGTTTTGTTACTATGTGTGTTGAGGAACCCCAAACCACCCCCTGGCTCAGTCATTTTCAAGGAGGATTATAGGACTCTCCTATAGTCACATGAATGCTATGATTTATTATAACTAAAGAATACACAGCAAACACACAAAGGGAAAAGCATATTGGGTGAAGTACAGACGCCAGGCATAACTCTTTCCTTCCCAGTGGAGTCACACAGGGACTGCTTAGCTATTCCAGTGAGACTGTGACAAAAAGTATACAATGTCTCCCAGGGGAGCTCATTAGACACTCCTTTCCCAGGAGCTTTATTGAACGCTGGTCATGCAGGTACTCACTGGGGATCAAGTGCCGAAATTCCAGACTCCCAAAGGAAATCAGATGTGCAACAAAAAGTACATTGTTGTGTACATCAGAAAACACCATGGTGTACACTTAAGTATATAGTTTTTGTCAATCAAACATCAAATAAACCTGGGGGGAAACATTTTGCAAACAGTTTATGCGTAGAGAAACACTCTTGGAAGTTCTGGGAATGGTAAGAACCCACTCCCACAATCTAAATTTCCAGATGCAGCTAAGAGCTTGACTTGCAAGCAGGCATTGGAAAGGGTGGGGGTCTCAGTGACATTTGTGTGCAGCCCACTAACTCAGTGCTTAGAGACCTGTTCTTCCAAGACCTTGCTTTCTGATTGCACTTTATCCCATGTCCCTCTGATAATTTGAAAAATCATAATATTTTTCACTGCTATGAATTGCTTGTGTCTTATTTTCACCTGTAATGGAAGTTATCTATGTATTCTTTAAACCTATGATAAAGAAAACTCCAGAATCCCATTTTTATTAGCTTTTATTATAATATACTTGCTTTATAACATTGTGTTAATTTCTACTGTATAGCAAAATTAATCAGCTATACATACACACACATCCCCTCTTTTTTGGCTTTCCTTCCAATTTAGGCCGCCACAGGGTATTAAGGACAGTTCTCTGTACTATACAGAAGATTCTCATTAGTTATCTGTCTTATATATAGTCCTGAATATATGTCAGGCTCAATCTCCCAACTCAACCCACCCTCATCCCTCTGCCATGTCCGTATGTTTATTCTCTATGTCTATGTCTCTATTTTGTTTTGCAAATAAGACCGTCTATACCATTTTTCTGGATTCCACATATATGTGTTATTAATAATATATATTTGTTTTTTCTCTTTCTGACTTACTTCACTTTGTGTACAAATCTCTAGATCCCATCCATATTTCTACATATGACCCAATTTTTTTCCTTTTTATTTCTGAGTAATACTCCACCATATGTATGGACCATATCTTCTTTACCCATTCTTCTGTTGATGGACATTTGTGTTGTTTCATGTCTTGGCTGTTGTAAACAGTGCTACAGTGAACACTAGTGTATTTTTGAATTATGCTTCTCTCAGGAAATCCTCTGGTAGTCCAGTCATTAAGACTTCATCCTAACCCTGCTGGGGTGCTGGTTTTATCCCAGTTTAAGGAACTAAGAATCCTACATATATTGTGGACAAAAACAAAACAAAACAAAAAACAGAATTCCATTTTAAAGACCTTGTTATTACACCCACTTCTGGTGGTAGTTATTATACCAATCTCTGACCCAACAGAAAGTGAAAAGTGAAAAGTGAAGTCACTCAGTAGTGTCCGACTCTTTGTGACCCCACGGACTGTAGCCTACAAGGTTCCTCTGTCCATGGGATTTTCCAGGCAAGAATACTGAAGTGGGTTGCCATTTCCTTCTCCAGGGGATCTTCCTGATCCAGGGATCGAACCCAGGTCTCCCACATTGTAGGCAGATGCTTTTACCATCTGAGCCACCAGGGAAGTCTGACCCAACAGAAAACAAGTGAAATAATAAAGTTTGAGATATGTCAAAAGGGAGGTATTTACAAAAGTCAGAGTAGGGAGACTTCATAGGATGGTAGAGAAACACAGGACCACCACCAGCAGAGTTGCAAACCACCTAGGCACTAGGAGACATTAGAAGGGTAGTTTTCTGAACCCACAAAAATGAAAGGGAGTGCCTTAGGAGAACCAGTGGTCCTATCCTGGGGGATGTAGCCAGCTGAAGCCATCCAGGCAAGAAGCACTCTGAGCTCACTCTCCTCCCATTTTTTACGATCTCTCACAGTACTGCATGTTTGTTCAACCCAGTTAGAGCCCATAAGCCAGGGGTCCTGATATAATCAATATAGGGCAGATCCTCAGGACACGGGACAATTTGCAAAAGATTACAGAGATTCACCTGGAAGGGCAACAGAAGATTTGGGGCATGAACTGTAGTTCCCTTTCCATTTGCCACAAATTCTGCATCCTTTGATTCAAATATATTCTGACATCTCACCTTCTCAAAGAATAATTCTAAAAATGAATGACAAGTAATGAACTTCCTTTCTCCTTCTTGTCTAAATATTCAAGTCTCATCGCTGCCTACTAGTTTCCCCAAAATATACCATTAAAATGTACTTCTGTGTTTTAAAAAATTTGCAGTTTTATTTCTTGCTATTTTCTCATTGTGTTATTCATTGAGAGTATCTTAATGCCCTTAATAACTCTTCATTTTGTACTGTATAAAACAAATCTTGTGTTTTAAAGTTCCTAATTGGCAAGTGCTTTATGTGTTTTGCTTAATTAATACAAGGTATTGCCCAGCATTCTGAGCATGTAAATTTGGCATTCATATTTTTTTCTATCCTTGCCAAAACTTAGCTCAGTAAAATGTTTACCAGAGAATAAGATGCATCAGCTTATGTCAAGAGACTGGGATTCTAAGCACTTCTTATGCCTGCCAGAGCACATCTTGATCTGGGAAATTTCTCTCAATCTCAGCATCCTCAGTTGCAGCTTGGCTGTCATCACCTCTGATACCTCTTCCAGGTTTAAGAGTCTGTTTGCTGATTTCAGTTCAATCATTGTTAGACTTTTTTTCTATCCTTCCCCCTAACTGGAAATACAGAGTATTTTCAAGAGGACATCAAATTTCTAAGCCAATTATTCCACAGATTTGAAGTGTTCTTCTGAGAGTCAACTTGTCCAAAATCAACTTTTGTGATGCAATGTTCTCATCTGATTTTAAGTGTTAGAATTATAAAACAAACTTCTACCAATATTGGCATTTCCTCATTATCCCGTTACATGCTTTATTGGTTTACATCTTAATGATAAGACAGTTCTCTTGTCTGGATCTTACTATGCCAGTTTTCACATTTATATATAAACATTACTGCATCTAAACTATACATTAAACATTTTAGACTTTACTTCTTTTTTAAAATTAATTAATTTATTTTAATTGGAGGCTAATTACTTTACAACATTGTAGTGGCTTTTGCCATACATTGACATGAATCAGCCATAGGTGTACATGTGTTCCCCATCCTGAACCCCCCTCTCACCTCCTTCCCCATCCCATCCATCAGGGTCATCCCAGTGCACCAGCCCCAAGCATCCCATCTCGCCTCAAACCTGGACTGGCGATCTGCTTCATATGATAATATACATGTTTCAATGCTATTCTCTCAAATCATCCCACCCTCGCCTTCTCCCATAGAGCCCAAAAGACTGCTCTTTACATTTGTGTCTCTTTTGCTGTCTCACATATAGGGTCATTGTTGCCATCTTTCTAACTTCCATATATATGCACTAGTATACCGTATTGGTGCTTTTTTATTTTTCTGACTTACTTCAGTCTGTATAATAGGCTCCATTTTCATCCACCTCATTAGAATTGATTCAAATGCATTCTTTTTAATGACTGAGTATATTCCATGTGTTTATATACCACAACTTTCTTATCCATCTGTCTGCCAATGGACATATAGGTTGCTTCCATGTCCTGGCTGTTATAAACAGTGCTGTGATGAACTTTGGGGTACATGTCTCTTTCAATTCTGGTTTCCTTGGTGTGTATGTCTAGCAGTGGGATTTCTGGATCGTATGGCAGTTCTATTTCCAGTTTTTTAAGCAATCTCCACACTGTTTTCCATAGTGGCTGTACTAGTTTGCATTCCCACCAACAGTGTAAGAGGGTTCCCTTTTTTCTGCACCCTCTCCAGCATTTATTGTTTGTAGACTTTTTGATAGCAGCCATTCTGACCAGCATGAGATGTACCTCGTTGTGGTTTTGATGTTCATTTCTCTGATAATGAGTGATGTTGAGCATCTTTACATGTGTTTGTTAGCCATCTGTATGTCTTCTCTGGAGAAATGCCCATTTAGTTCTTTGGCCCATTTTTTGATTGGGTCATTTATTTTTCTGGAATTGAGACACAGGAGATGCTTGCATATTTTTTGAGATTAATTCTTTGTCAGTTGCTTCATTTGCTATTATTTTTTCTCCCATTTGAAAGCTATCTTTTCACCTTGCTTTTAGCCTTCCTTCGTTGTGCAAAAACTTTTAAGTCTAATTAGGTCCCATTTGTTTATTTTTGCTTTTATTTCCATTACTCTGGGTGGTGGGTCATAGAGGATCCTGCTGTGATTTATGTCAGAGAGAGTTCTGCCTATGTTTTCCTCTAGGAGTTTTATGGTTTCTGGTCTTACGTTTAGATCTTTAATCCATTTTGAGTTTAGTTTTGTGTATGGTGTTAGAAAGTGTTCTAGTTTCATTCTTTTACAAGTGGTTGACCAGTTTTCCCAGCACCACTTGTTAAAGAGATTGTCTTTTCTCCATCATATATTCTTGCCTCCTTTGTCAAAGATATGGTGTCCATAGGTGCGTGGATTTATCTCTGGGCTTTCTATTTTGTTCCATTGATCTATATTTTTGTTTTTGTGCCAGTACCATGCTGTCTTGATGACTGTAGCTTTGTAGTATAGTCTGAAGCCAGGCAGGTTGATTCCTCCAGTTCCATTCTTCTTTCTCAAGATTACTTTGGCTATTCGAGGCTTTTTGTATTTCCATACAAATTGTGAAATTATTTGTTCTAGTTCTCTGAGAAATAGCATTGGTAGCTTGACAGGGATTGCACTGAATCTATAGATTGCTTTGGGTAGTATACTCATTTTCACTCTATTGATTCTTCCAATCCATGGATATGGTATATTTCTCCATCTGTTTGTGTCCTCTTTGATTTCTTTCATCAGCGTTTTATAGTTTTCTATATATAGGTCTTTTGTTTCTTTAGGTAGATTTATTCCTAAGTATTTTATTCTTTTCTTTGCAATGGTGAATGGAATTATTTCCTTAATTTCTCTTTTTGTTTTCTCATTGTTAGTGTATAGGAATGCAAGGGATCCCTGTGTGCTAATTTTATATCCTGTAACTTTACTATATTCGTTGATTAACTCTAGTACTTTTCTGGTGGAATCTTTAGGGTTTTCTATGTAGAGGATCATGTCATCTGCAAACAGTGAGAGTTTTACTTCTTCTTTTCCAATCTGGATTCTTTTTATTTCTCTTTCTTCTCTGATTGCTGTGGCCAAAACTCCCAAAACTATGTTGAATAGTAGTGGTGAGAGTGGGCACCCTTGTCTTGTTCCTGACTTTAGGGGAAATGCTTTCAATTTTTCACCATTGAGAATAATGCTTGCTGTGGGTTTATCATATATGACTTTTATTACATTAAGGTATGTTTCTTCTATGCCTGCTTTCTGGAGGGTTTTTATCATAAATGGATGTTGAATTTTGTCAGTCTTTCTCTGCATCTATTGAGATAATCATATGGTTTTTATCTTTCAATTTGTTAATGTGGTGTATCACATTGATTGATTTGTGGATATTAAAGAATCCTTGCAGCCCTGGAATAAAGCCCACTTAGTCATAATGTAGGATCTTTTTAATATGTTGTTGGATTCTGTTTGCTAGATTTTGTTAAGGATTTTTGCATCTATGTTCTTCATTGATATTGACCTGCAGTTTTCTTTTTTTGTGGCTTCTTTGTCTCATTTTGGTATTAGGGTGATGGTGGCCTCATAGAATGACTTTGGGAGATTACCTTCCTCTGCAATTTTCTGGAAGAGTTTGAGTAGGATAGGTGTTAGCTCTTCTCTAAATTTTTGGTAGAATTCAGCTGTGAAGCCCTCTGGTCCTGGGCTTTTGTTTGCTGGAAGGTTTCTGATTACAGTTTCGCTTTCCGTGCCTGTGATGGATTTTCTATTTCTTCCTGGTTCAGTTTTAGAAAGTTATACTTTTCCAAGAATTTGTCCATTTCTTCCAAGTTGTCCATTTTATTGGCATATAGTTGCTGATAGTAGTCTTTTATGATCCTTTGTATTTCTGTGTTGTCTGTTGTGATTTCTCCATTTTCATTTCTAATTTTGTTGATTTAATTATTCTCCCTTTTTTCCTTGATGACTCTGGCTAATGGTTTGTCTATTTTATGTATCTTCTCAAAGAACCCACTTTTAGCTGTATTGATTTTTGCTATGGTCTCCTTTGTTTCTTTTGCATTTATTTCTGCTCTAATTTTTATAATTTCTTTCCTTCTGCTAACCCTGGGGTTCTTCATTTCTTCCTTTTCTAGTTGCTTTAGGTGTAGAGTTAGGTTATTTATTTGATTTTTCTCTTGTTTCTTGAGGTAAGCTTGTATTGCTATGAACTTTCCCCTTAGCACTGCTTTTACTGAGTCCCATAGGTTTTGGGTTGTTGTGTTTTCATTTTCATTCATCTCTATGCATATTTGATTTCTTTTATTATTTCTTCTGTGATTTGTTGGTTATTCAGAAGCGTGTTGTTTAGCCTTCATATGTTTGTATTTTTAATAGTTTTTTTCCCCCTGTAGTTGACATCTAATCTTACTGAATTGTGATCAGAAAAGAGGCTTAGAATGATTTCAATTTTTTTGAATTTACCAAGGCTAGATTTATGGCCCAGGATGTGATCTATCCTGGAGAAGGTTCCGTGTGCACTTAAGAAAAAGATGAAATTCATTATTTGGGGGTGAAATGTCCTATAGATATCAATTATGTCTAAATGGTCAATTGTATCATTTAGAGTTTGTGTTTCCTTGCTAATTTTCTGTTTAGTTGATCTATCCATAGGTGTGAGTGGGATATTAAAGTCTCCCACTATTATTATGTTACTGTTAATTTCCCCTTTCATGCTTGTTAGCATTTTTCTTACATATTGCGGTGCTCCTATGTTAGGTGCATATATATTTATAATTGTTATATCTTCTTCTTGGATTGATCCTTTGATCATTATGTAGTATCCTTCTTTGTCTCTTTTCACAGCCTTTATTTCAAAGTCTATTTTATCTGATATGAGTATTGTTACTCCTGCTTTCTTTTAGTCTCCATTTGCGTGAAATATCATTTTCCAGCCCTTCACTTTCAGTCTGTATGTGTCCCTTGTTTTGAGGTGGGTCTCTTGTAGGCAGCATATATAGGGGTCTTGTTTGTGTATCCATTCAGCCAGTCTTTGTCTTTTGGTTGGGGGCATTCAACCCATTTACATTTAACATAATTATTGATAAGTATGATCCCGTTGCCATTTACTTTGTTGTTTTGCGTTCGAGTTTATACACCTTTTTCTGTGTTTCCTGTCTAGAGAAGATCCTTTAGCATTTATTGAAGAGCTGATTTGGTGATGCTGAATTCTCTCAACTTTTCCTTGCCTGTAAAGCTTTTGATTTCCCCTTCATATTTGAATGAGATCTTTGCTGGCTACAGTAATCTGGGTTATAGGTGTTTCTCTTTCATCACTTTAAGTATGTCCTGCCATTCCCTTCTGGCTTGAAGAGTTTCTATTGAAAGATCAGCTCTTATCCTTATGGGGATCACTTTGTGTGTTATTTGCTGTTTTTCCCTTGCTGCTTTTAATATTTGCTCTTTGTGTTTGATCTTTGTTAATTTGATTAATATGTATCTTGGGGTGTTTCACCTTGGGTTTATCCTGTTTGGGACTCTGGATTTCTTGGACTTGGGTGACTATTTCCTCCCTAATTTTAGGGAAGTTTTCAACTATTATCTCCTCAAGTATTTTCTCATGGCCTTTCTTTTTGTCTTCTTCTTTTGGGACTCCTATGATTCGAATGTTGGGTCATTTGATATTGTCCCAGAGGTCTCTGAGGTTGTCCTCATTTCTTTTAATTCTTTTTTTTTTTTTCTTTTTTCCTCTCTGCTTCATTTATTTCCACCATTCTATCTTCCACCTCACTTATCCTATCTACTGCCTCAGTTCCCTCCAGAGTTCCCTTGGTTCCCTCCAGAGTGTTTTTGATCTCAGTTATTGCATTATTCATTATTGATTGAATCTTTTTTTATTTCTTCTAGGTCTTTAAACATTTCTTAATCTTCTCAATCCTTGTCTCTGGACTATTTATCTGTAACTCCATTTTGTTTTCAAGATTTTGGATCATTTTTACTATCATTATTCTGAACTCTTTTTCAGGTAGAATCCCTATCTCCTCCTCTTTTGTTTGGTATGGTGGGCATTTATCACATTCCTTTACTGCTGAATATTACTCTGCCTTTTCATCTTGTTTAGATTGCTGTGTTTGGGGTGGCCTTTCTGTATGCTGGAAGTTAGTGGTTCCTCTTTATTGTGGAGGTTCCTCCCTGTGGGTGGGGTTGGAAGGGTGGCTTGTCAAGGTTTCCTGGTTAGGGAAGCTTGCATCAGTGGTCTGGTGGGTGGAGCTGGATCTTTTCTCTCTGGAGTGCAATGAAGTGTCCAGGAGTGAATTTTGAGGTGTCTATGGGTTTGGTGTGACTTTGTGCAGCCTGTATATTAATGCTTATGACTATGTTCCTGTGTTTCTGGAGAATTTGCATGCTGTGTCTTGCTCTGGAACTTGTTGGCTCTTGGGTGGAGCTTGGTTTCAGGGTAGGTATGGAGACTTTTGAATGCGCTTTTGTCAATTAATGTTCCCGAGAGTCAGGAGTTTTCTGGTGTCCTCAAGTTTTGGATTTAAGTCTCCTGCCTCTGGTTTTCAGTCTTATTTTAACAGTAGCCTCAAGACTTCTCCATCCATACCTCACCAATGATAAAACATCTAGGTTAATGGAGAAAAATTCTCCACAGTGAGCAACACCCAGAGAGGTTCACAGAGTTACATAGAGAAGAGAAAAGGGAGGAAAGAGATAGAGGTGACCAGGAGGAGAGGAAGGGGATTCAAAAACAGAGAGACAGATTTAGCCAGCAATCAGTTCCCTAAGTGTTCTCTACAGCCTAGAATATCCAATTCACAGCATTGGGTAGAGAAGAGAAGGGAGAAGGAGGAGATAGAGGTGACCTGGGGGAGAAAAAGGAGAGTCAAATGGGGGAGAGGGCAATTAAGCCAGTAATCACACTCCTAAGTAAAAATGGGTACTGAAGACTGGATTCTTAAAGGTACAAAATTGATAACAAATACCAAAAAGAAAAGATTAAAAATCTAAAGTAGAGGTTAGACTCTCAAAAATACAATATTAAAACAAAACAAAATCACAAAAACTATAAAAAATATATTTGAAATTTGCTTTAAAAATAGGGTCTTTTTTTGCAAGGTAATAGTAGGTTAAAAAAATGAAAATTAAAGGAGTAATAAAGGGCTTAAAATTTTTAAAAATTTAAAAAATGATAATAGTAAAATATATCTAGGAATTTCTTTGGTGCTGTGGCGGGAAGTGTGGGGTCAGTTCAGTTTCAGAGAATTCCTTGATCTGACTTATACTTTTCCAGATATATAGACCCCTTCCAATGTAGTCAGTGGTAAGTACAGGGATTTTAATCTGTTGCACCTGTCACTTCCCAAGTGGTTCCCTCTGTTTATTTGGCTTCTTCTGTTTGCAAGCCTCTTCAGTGTCTAATTTCCTCCCTGACACAAGGGGGCAGAGGTGGTCACTGTTTAGGCTCACTTGTTCAGTCCTGCTGTGGGGAGGGAGGAACACTGCAGACAAATATCCCTGGCGTGTGTGGGGAGCGCTCGCAGTGTCTGGGCCACACTGGGTTTGCGCCCACTCACGGCGGGTGTGCTTTCCCCATCTGCACTGCTCAGGCTCCAGGTTGCTCTGCAGGAGATCTGTCTAAAGTGGGCCCTGGGTTCGGTGCACTTCCCAGGTCTAAGCTGCTCAGGTTCAGATTCTCAGGTACTCTACAAAGGCACAGACTCGGTTGGGCCTGCGTTTTGTGCCCTTCCCAAGTCTGAGCAGCTCAGGCGACCAGGTGTTTGGCAAGCGCACACTTCCCAGCTGGGTGGTGCATCTTATCACCTCCCCCATCCCAGTCGCTGGATTTCCTGGGTGTGCAATGGGAGCACCGTCTCAGGTGTGCTGTGTGTCTCCTCTGGGGAGCTGATCTCTGGCTGTGACCCTCCTGGTGGATGTCAACTGTCCAGGATCCCAGGAAGACTTGGTTAGTGACTGAGAGCCTGTTCACAGTTTGGTAGAGGATGCCATCTCTGGGGCCGAGATTGCACCTTTCCTGTTCTGGCTGTCGCCTGCCTGCCTCTGGTGGGGGATAGGCCTGTCCGCAGCCGGCTAGCTCTCCTCTGGTATTCGCTCAGTCCTTTGTTCTGTGAGCGGGTTATGTTAGAGTTTTCATGGGAAAGTTCTCTCTCTCTCTTTTCTCTCTTTCTGGCTATCCCACATTAGCTATCCACATTAGCTCCCTCAGATTGCCCTCAGGACATTCAGGCTCGGTCCTTACCCAAAGCAATGCATCCCGCGCCTCCCTGTTCAGCCCCTGCTTGCTGGTGGCCGATGTGAGCACTGGGCTACTTCTCTGCTGGGAGTTGCCGTTAGGCACGTAATCTGTGGGTTTTATTGATTTATTTTTTCCTACCAGTTATGTTGCCCTCTGAGATTCCAAAACTCCTCACAGACCCGCTGGTGAGAGGGTTTCCTGGTGTTTGGAGACTTCTCCTCCTTCACCACTCCCTCCCCGGGATAGGTCTCTGTCTCTAACTCTTTTGTCTCTCTTTCATCTTTTATATTTTGTCCTACCTCCTTTCAAAGACAATGGACTGCTTTTCTGGGTGCCTGGTGTCCTCTGCCAGCATTCAGAAGTTGTTTTGTGGAATTTTCTCAGTGTTCAAATGATCTTTTGTTGAATTTGTGGGGGACAAAGTGGTCTCCCTGTCCTATTCCTCCATCTTAGGACCACCCCCTTTAGACTTTATTTCAATGAACAGATATCAACAGGACAAATTTCAAAGTTCATGAGGCGACCTATGCATACATACATGCCAAATCAAGAAGTATAAAATTTGATGAGAATTTAAACGTTTAAGACAGTCTGAGGTTATTCAGTTCAGTTCAGTCGTTCAGTCGTGTCTGACTATTTGCGACCCCATGAATTGCAGCACGCCAGGCCTCCCTGTACATCACAAACTCCCGGAGTTTACTCAAACTCATGCCCATCGAGTCGGTGATGCCATCCAGCCATCTCATCCTCTGTTGTCTCCTTCTCCTTCTGCCCTCAATCCCTCCCAGCATCAGGGTCCTTTCCAATGAGTCAACTCTTCGCATGAGGTGGCCAAAGTATTGGAGTTTCAGCTTCAGCATCAGTCCTTCCAATGAACACCCAGGACTGATCTCCTTTAGGATGGACTGGTTGGATCTCCTTGCAGTCCAAGGGACTCTCAAGAGTCTTCTCCAACACCACAGTTCAAAAGCATCAATTCTTCGGCACTCAGCTTTCTTCACCGTCCAACTCTCACATCCATACATGACCACTGGAAAAACCATAGCCTTGACCAGACGAACCTTTGTTGGCAGCGTAATGTCTCTGCTTTTTAATATGCTATCTAGGTTGGTCATAACTTTCCTTCCAAGGAGTAAGCATCTTTCAATTTCATGGCTGCAGTCACCATCCGCAGTGATTTTGGAGCCCAAAAAAACGACGTCTGACACTGTTTCCACTGTCTCCCCGTCTATTTCCCATGAGGTGATGGGACCAGATGCCATGATCTTAGTTTTCTGAATGCTAAGCTTTAAGCCAACTTTTTCACTCTCCTCTTTCACTTTCATCAAGAGGCTTTTCAGTTCCTCTTCACTCTCTGCCATAAAGGTGGTGTCATCTGCATATCTGAGGTTATTGATATTTCTCCCCGCAATTTTGATTCCAGCTTGTGGTTATTAGCTGCCATCAAATTTAGGTAACTAGCCCAGACTCTTCATGCAAGTAGCTGTACTCATATGTAAAACAATTTCCCTATAAAGAAGTCACTAGTTACTCTTCCAAATAGCTGTTTAGCAGTCGCTCACCTTTTATTGTATACTGTGCTAAGAGCTAAAGACACAAACAAATCAAAATTAAAATGACATTGTTATCACAGAACTTGCCATCTGTTAAGTTAAAATGTACTTTTAAAAATACACATAAATGAGTTAATCATTGTAAAATTTTGTTATGTAAATAAATGAAGAAGGACCCAATAAAGTCTGAGAGACAAAAGAAAACTATCCAGAAAAGAGACATTAAAATTACATAAAAAGAACAAGTAATCATTAACTGGGTAGAGAGAGAAGGAAAACTCCAGGCTAAGGAAACAACAGGTATGAAAAGCTTACGGGTCAATAAGTGTGGCTGGAAGAAAGATAAAGAGGGAGGCAGTTCTGGGTAAAATGAGAGATCAGACTTTGGGGTCATATTAAGGATTTTGGCTTTTATCTGATGGGAATAGGACTTACTAAAGGGTTTTAACAGGCAACACCATGTCTATAATTCCACTTTACAAAAATCATTCTCACAAAACATCCACTCATTACTAACATTATTTTGTTTTCTTTTCTGAAAACAAATTATTAGAAACATTTAGAAGAAGCTAAGGTTAAAAACTTTGAGACCTCAGTTGGGAGGCTACAATAGTCCAAGTGGGACATAGAGGTAGCCTGGCTAGGGGCTATGGCACTAGAGTTGGGATTAATAGGATGGTTTAAGTAAATACATAGAACATAAAGTTGGAGGAAATTACTGATTTATTGGATACTGGGAAGTGAAAGAAAGAGAAAAGACAGGAATAACTCTGAGGATTTTACCTTGAGCTTCTAGTAGATGATGGTATCCTGTATTGATAGTGGACGCAATGAAGATTAAATATACTGAGTAGTTGTGAGTGGGGACAACAAATCAAGATTTATATGTGTTTCTTGGAGATGGTCATGTGATATTCAATGTAGCTTAATATCTTGTCTAAGCCAAAGATGCAGATATAAGAATCATTGATGTTTAGATAACTAAAGCCATGGAAAGGGGTGAGATATAAGTCTGTGTACAGCATTTTTAAAGAGAGTGGAGGAAAGCATGAATTCTGGCATCAGATTGACTAGTGCTGACAGATCTGAATCTTCATCTAACATTTGTCAGCTGAATTAGCTTGAGTAAGATTATTAACCTGTATTTAGTACTCTCATTTTTTAAAGGGAATAATGATAGTGGACAGTTTATGGAGATATTAAGAGTATGTCATTAGTTAAAATATACTAAGAACATACAATAGCATCTGGCAGAAAGGGACATGCTCAATATATGTCAGATTACTGTCATCATCATCATTTTCATCATTTCCTAAAAGTACACTGAGTAAAAAGAGGTTCAGGACAGTTATGAGAAGTCTCAACATTTGACAGTCAGGAGGGAAAAAATGAAGATTGTGAAGAGAAATCAGAGAGACCTGAAAAACTGTACACCAAATTTAATAGTATGAAAGATTTTCTACCTTAAGATCACCTAAACGAAATGATGAGAGTAAAACTCTAATAATTCTGTTTTGGAGAGTATACAAAACTCTTTCAAGTAGTTTCCTGTGAAAGGCAGGTAGTTGGAATGAAAGTGGGATAGCCAGCAAGTTTAAATACAGATAGGAGTATTCTTATAATAACAGAGACACTGAAGCTAGGCAAAGTGAAAGGAGGTCATGGAAGAGTGATTAATAGTCAAAATCTCTAGAATAGAAAAATGAGACTGTTCTCAGCTATCAATAGGGCAACTGGGGAGCAATTATAGATTTATCTGGAAAGAAATACAGCTCCCTCCTTGTAATAGAAAAAATAAAGGAAAGAAGAAGTTAATATTTAGGATCATTTGTAAATCTAGTTGTTAAAAACGAGGCAAATTCTCTTTAATCATTGTTTTGCTCTCACTAAAAATAGTAGTCAAAGGTGAGTCAGATGTTTATAGTTCAGAAGTATTAGGGAAATTTTGTTATGACAAATACAAAAAGATTGAACTGAGAATCAGATACAGGTATTTAGTTGATTATAAAACAATTAATAAGTAAAATTCTGAAATTAATGACTGTGAACTTTTGGTACCATCAGTGTGCCCTAATATATAAGAATCTCCAGTTTTGCTTAGCTATTTGGGTGAATACATGTATAAGATGGTCATTTTCATCCACAGTTACAATTTGTAATGTGCTAAATACAGAGGACTTAGAAATACAGGTTTAGGTAATTATTCATGGAATCTTATTTTTATTAGAAAAGAAGTGATTATTACCAAGAAGATTCTGCTGAATATGGAGAAATAAGAAGAGTTGGTATTCTGGCATTTTCCATGGGCCCCGAAAATGAAGATGATAGATTTAATAAGTGAATGATCTGGAAGCAGAGTATGTTGCATTGACAGTGGGATTTCAAGGCTAACATTCAGAAAGGACTAATAGATTTGAGTGATGTAAAGATACTGGGTATGGTCCTGGGACCAGAGCCCCATCCATTCAGCCTGCGTGGAGTTCAGCTCTTGATCAACCACTTGTGTTTTTGTGCAGTTCACACAGTGTACAGCCTGCTTCCTGGGTATGGTTAGTAAAGGTCAGGTGGAAAGATTTTTATAGTTGAGAAAAAACCTGAGGAACCTATGTGAGGAACTGGCCAACTATGGATTTTATAGTTTAGAATGATGGCAGGATTTAAAAGTAAAAGGAAGATTTTAATGTGCTGATCAAAGTATTATGAGGAAAGATGAGTGAATAGATGCTCATCTGTAATGCAGAGTCTAAGAGGATGTGAACAGTTTCCTCAGATAATATGACACTTGGTTTTTCTGAGACAAATGCCAGCCTATCCTTCCTATTCAGAGGTAGATAGGCTCTTGTTTGATTTTTTTTTTAGTGAACATTTGCATAAGACTGTATCTTACGAATTGTTCTAATCTCTTTAGAAATATTAACATATTTAATCTCATAACAATTTTTTGAGAACCACTCTCATACTTAAAACCATATTCCTTTGAATGAGCCTTGAATCCGCAATACCTGACTTAGGAGGGAATTTGAACCCACTATCCTTTAATTAAAGCTGCTCTTCTGGTCTCAGGACTTACTGAAGCTCAGGTTCTTTGTTTCAATGCAGAAAGAATTTAGCATGAGGCAAAATGATAGGTAAAGAGTAAGTTTATTAGCACAGGACACTTGTGAGAGATACAAGTGGGCAGACAAGGGGAAACAGTTTTGAGAACATTGAGGGCTGTATCTTTATAATCAAAGGAAAAATGGGAAGGAGGAAAGACCACTTTCCTCCTTGTTTTTGGGCAGATGTCAAGGCTTACATCATTAGTTGCTCCTTTAGCCCTATATGGTCTAAGCAGGACTGCCGTGGCACTATTTAAATCATATATTAGCAGAAGAGTGGTGATATATATATATATATATGTGATAATTTATCTCAGGTTTCAGTATAATGTCCCATTTTCCTAATTTTTTTCCCCCCTTTCACCTGTAATCCTGTTTTTGGCAATGGGCAGGAAGGCAGTTTTTTTCAGGGTCTATTATCTTATGGGCTTACCGAGGTTGAATGCAGGTCTTGTATCAATTTTTCTGTGATAATAGTTTAAGTATGTCTGTTTAGTTTCAAAATGTTTTGATTGTTGCTTAGTTGCCAGATGTTCTGGTTGGTGTCTAGTTTATGGTGATTTCTTGAAGTTCCTATCTATCTTTCCCTAGTAGGATTTCTAGCTGTGTAACTATTAGGTTGGTGCAATTGTAATTGCTTTTGGAACTTGCATTCTAAATCATTATAACTACACTCAAACACATCTTTATTAATCAAAATAGGAACAATTACAATGAACACATTTTTTTGCCAATGAGAAATGTTTGCTTATTTCTGTAGCATAAAAATCTGTGCTTCAGGATTTGACAATATCTTGGAAAACATTTTCTGCCTCCTTTCCCAGGTGGCATTGATGGTAAAGTACCCACCTGCCAATGCAGAAGACATAAGAGACACAGGTTCTATTCCTGAGTTGGGAAGATCCCCTGGAGGAGGGCATGGAAACCCACTCCAGTATTCTTTCTTGGAGAATCCCACAGACAGAGGAGCCTGATGGACTGTAGTCCATAGGGTCACAAAGAGTCAGAGATGACTGAGCGACTAAGCACACACGCACACTGGTTGTGCAAGCATTTTCCCTGCAAAAAGTTATCGAGATGCTTGAAGAAGTGGTGGTTGGTGGGAGGTCAGGTGAATATGGCAGATGAGGCAAAACATCTTTGCTCAATTTGTTCAATTTTTGAAGGCTTGCTTGTGCTAGGCACGTGAGGTCAGGTGTTGTCGTGTAGGAGAATTGGGCCCTTTTTGTTGACCAATGCAGGCTGCAGGCACGGCAGTTTTCAGTGCATCTCATAGATTTGCTGAGCATACTTCTCAGATATAATGGTTACTCTGGGATTTAGAAAGCTATAGTGGATCAAATCGGCAGCAGACCATCAAACAGCCACCATGACTTTTTTTGGTGCAAGTTTGGCTTTGGGAAGTGCTTTGGCATTTCTTCTCAGTTGAACCCATTGAATTGGTCTCCTCCAGTTGTTATAAAAAATCTACATTTTGTCACAAGGCACAATCTGATAAATGATTTGTTGTTGTTGCATACAATAAGAGAAGATGACACTGCAAATGATAATTTTTTTGATTTACAGTCAGCTGATGAGGCACTCACTTATCAAGTTTTTTCACCTTTCCAATTTACTTCAAATGCTAAATAACCATAGAATGGTCGACACTGAGTTCTTTGGCAACTTCTCTTACAGTTGTACGAGGGTCAGCTTTGATGATGCTCTTAATTGGTCATTGTCAACTTTCAATGGCCAGCCACTGTGTGCCTCATCTTAAAGGCTACAGTCTCCTTTGTAAAACTTCTTGAACAACTACTGTACTGTACATTCATTAGCAGTTCCTGGGCCAAATGTGTTTTTGATGTTGCGAGCTGTCTCTGATGCTTAATGATCCATTTTGAACTCTAATAAGAAAACGTCTCATGTTTGCTTTTTGTCTAACATAATTTCTAGTCTAAATAAATATAAAATAAATAGCAATAACTACTTAGCAAGAAAAAAAACACAAAGCAAGAAATGTACATTAAAATAATGCATAAAATGACCACATTTACTTAAGAATGTATTCCTATATCAAATGGCTAATTTCAACAATGCAAAATCCATGATTACTTTTGCACCAACCTAGTATCTTTTTCTATTTCTATCATAATCATTCAAAAGATAAAGATATGTAAACTGAGAAAGTTAGATAAGTTGTCTAAAGTGATATTGCCAGTTAACAGCATAGCTGAGATTCAATCCACTTGGTGAGAGGGAGAGAGAGAGAGAAGCCACTTCTTAATTAAATCAAGGATTGTGAAGAGTAAAGAATTCAGTGGTATTTATGGCTAGTATAAATAAATACTGAGTGGTTAGAAAGATGGTAAAGAGACAAAGATTCTGGGAGGAAAATAAGAAGTGGAAGGTTGACTTTTGAAAAGTAATCTGATACTGGAGTAAGAGCAAAAAGGAGGAACTGAGGAAATGTCACTGAGAAAAATGAAAGGTAACACACTCTAAATTATGTTGGGACAATTCTTTAATAAAAAGTGACTGTTAAAACTGACAGGCTTGTGCCATGATCTGAAACAAAGTTTGAAGTTTTTGTGTTTGGTTGGAGCTTCTCCCTTCATGTCCCAAATATGCAAATGATTCCTATTCTCAGACAAAAGTTGTGGCCTTGTGGTCCAGCACAGAAACAGGGAGCAGTTAGTTGGAATTAATCATGCAGTTGATCATCCTCCCAGCAAAGCAAAGGGCACTTCCCCATGGCCCTGTTCACCACCCTTCTCTGCGATGTGTCTCTGCTAGTGTTTACATTATATTCCACAATATGTGAGTGGTAAATTTCCATTATCTTCATCACACTAAAAATGATTAAGCTACATTGCTTTCTGTTTCTCAAGTTCTGTCTGTTTGGGCGACAGGACTGCCAGGCAGTTGTTGAATAAAGTTTTTAAGAACCTTAATAAGAGTTCAGACCACCATGGTGACTAATCAAATACAAGAGATCAGTGGCACCACTGCGGAGACACTGTGCAAAGCTAATATTTAGTGATAATTTTAATTTTTTAAGGAGGAGGATTCAGACTTCCCACTGCTAATCTCACATCCATATTAAAAAAAAATAAAGCAATGAAAATCACTGGGGAAAAAAGAATCTCCAAGATAGAATACAGTTATAAAAGAGCTAAAGAAGATTTAGACATCACAGAATAAAGGACCATGGGAGTCATCTGATCAGAGAAGTCCAGGGCAGTCATATGACATCTGCTTTTTTCATAGCCACAGCAGACCTCCAAGACAAACCCTAGTATTCTTCCTGCTGATCACAATTCTGACGTTAAAAAACTAAAAACAGAGCTCCAGATAGTGCCAGAAAATTAATGTATGGAACTGGTGTACATTAATTTACACTCCTCCATGAGATATTATTTCTTCATCTATGAGAAAAGGAAACCAAGAAAAGGAAAAGATGCTAAGTGACCAGTGAGTCCAAAGAGTGAGGGAGAAAGTCAGCCTCAACCTCAGACTCACCTTCTGGACCATCTTGTTCTCTGCAGATCATGTCCATTTCAACGATATAATAGTTGATTTATCTCTTGATGAGGGAAATACAGAAATTTCCCTAATCAAAGGAACAAATGAAGTCTTCCTGCAGTCTGAGCCCCCATGCTCCTGTTCATTGAATGACAGACCCATCTCAGGAATGTCAAGCCAGTACACTGCTTCATTTGTATGACAGGTGAAATGTGAGTTTCAGAAGCATAAGTCCAATACTCTCTTCTGAAATTCTATGTCCATTAACTAAAAGTGGTGGTTGTTTTGATTTGGGTAGAGCATTTTTTTTTTTAATCAGCTTTACTGAAGTATAGCTGGTAAAATTATATTGCACTTAAGTGTATGACATGATGGTTTGATATGTGTATACATTGTGAAGGATCCCACTGATCCTTCATTGCTTTCACTGCTTATCAGTTTTGACTCTAATTGATAATACTGTATTGTATAATTGAAATTTTCTAATAGTATAACATAAATATCCTCACCAACAAAGAAAGACTAAAAATGACTAGAGCAATATTTTGAACTTCATGGACTAGGACTTATTAAGCACATCATTCTGGAGACGTTTTAATATGTCTTTTGTTACTCAAACATTATTGACCAGAGTATTTCAATATCCACTTACATATTGATGGCCATAAGCATTAGTTTCTGCAAAAATCTGCTGGTTAATAATGTAACAGTTAGTTGAAAGCATGGTCTTTATGAGGGCAGAAAATGCTTATTTTCTGGTGGGGAAAGAGAAGTAAACTGGAAATTTAAAATACGTCACATTGCAATTTAATGCCACTACTTTGCTTGCCCAGGTCCTACCTTTCAGTTATTCTTGGGAATAGATGTAATGGTGCCAAATAGCTCTTGGGACTGAGGAGTTTGCAACTGAAGTGACATTCATTTTCTTTCAGAAGAGTGTGATGTTGGATTGTGAAAATTATGATGATTTGGCATTCGTTTCATTCTAGAACAGTCTGTGTCTTAACCCACAGCTTTCCTCCTTCTTGAGTGCCTTATAGACAGCGTTATTTTTTTCCCCTTCTCATTATCACCTGAACTGTGCTTAAAATGGACCCTAGGAACAGGACTGTTTTTGCCAACTCTCTATTTTCTAGCATCTAATTTGTTCCAGGTAATGCAAATGTTCCCTTGCAGGTTAGGAATAACCTAGAGGCAATAAGGTATTCAAACCCTGTAACTGTATCTCCTCAGATTTTCTTCTAAGTTAACTTTCATATATTTCTGCTTTCTTTTCCCTATTTTGTTATGTGCATTATGCTTGCAAGATGTCTCAAATCCTTAGGGAATTTCAGAGTGAGGGGGATAAGTGCTGTCATCTTCCCAGAAGATTCTCATCACCCTTAGGCTATCTTTGATTCATGGCTATTTAAAAATAACTGCAGTGCCTATTAATTCTTAATTGGCAGGTAGGAAAAGATTTTTTGTTTTTTGATTACCTGTTTGCTTTGATGGGACTTCCCAGGTGGCTCAACGAGTAAAGAATCTGCCCGCAATGCAAGAGACACAGGAGACATGGGTTTGATTCCTGGGTGGGGAAGACCCCCTGGAGGAAGGCAGGGCGATACACTCCAGTGTTCTTGCCGAGAATATCTTAGACAGAGGGGCTTGGCAGGCTATCATCCATAAGATTGCAAAGGCTTGGACACGACTAAAGCAATTGAGCATCCACACATATATTTTGCTAAGTTTAGAAATTTAAAAATATTTTTGTGTATAACAAAGAGCTTAATAAATTGGACAATACTGAAGACCAGTGAAATTTAAGCTTAAATATAGAGGGCAAAAGTTATTGATCAGTGTAATCTAATGGTTTACCTTCTCCCTGTGAAGAGCTCATATCTCTAATATGTTCTCAGTCTCAAGTGCTAGCAATCTTTATGATCTTTCCTCTCAGTGTACAAGCAAGGACTTTTAATTTTGTCCCTAGAGTTTGGAATGAAAGGAAATGGTAATAGAATGCCATAGAGCAAGTTGTTTTTTTAATGCTTTCCACTGAAATTCCCTTTCCCTTCTCTAATTGTGAAGAAAATTACTCTTGGCTTAAGTTTCAATTTTCCTTCAAAATTCCACTTTCCTACCACCAAATTCAATTAATTTGTCCAACAAATTAATTTTTTTTTGGTCCTAATTCAATGCTTTTCATAGGGCTATATGGCTATTCCTGAAGAAGGCAATGGCAACCCACTCGAGTACTCTTGCCTGGAAAATCCCATGGACGGAGGAGTCTGGTAGGCTGCAGTCAATGGGGTCGCTAAGAGTTGGGAACGAATGAGTGATTTCGCTTTCACTTTTCACTTTCATGCATTGGAGAAGGGCATGGCAACCCACTCCAGTATTCTTGCCTGGAGAATCCCAGGGACAGAGGAACCTGGTGGGCTGCCGTCTGTGGGTCGCACAGAGTTGGACACGACTGAAGTGACTTAGCAGCAGCAGCAGCAGCCCCAGGCCATTCCATTCTGTGTGAAGTGCTATCACTTACAGATATACCAACCACTGAACCACATAATGTATCTCTGAGTCCAGTGTAGGGAAAACTAACAGGTTAAATGTAGAAAATAGAGTATTCAAATCAGAATTTTTCATCATGGCCAGAAACTGTAAGTAATATCAAAAATCATAATTGCAAAAAAGAATAAATACATGTTCTTTGTTCTTATACATGAATGTGGTATGTTTTCATACCAGAAAACCATGAAGCAATGGAAATGAAGAAACTGCAGCTACATTCAGCAACATGGACTAATCTTAGAAACAAAGTTAAATGAAAAAAGCTATAAGAAAAAATGCATACTGTGTAATTCCCCTTTATGTGTATTTCAAGAATTGGCAGAAAGTGGAAGTGTTAGTCGCTCTGTTGTTTTTGACTCTTTGGACCCCATGGACTGTCGCCCACCAGGCTGCTCAGTCCATGGGATTCTCCAGGCAAGAATATTGGAGTGGGTTTCTTTGCCTTCCTCCAAGGTATCTTCCCCACCCAGGGATGGAACCTGGGTCTCCTGCATTGCAGGCAGACACTCTACCATCTTAGCCAACTGGGAAGCCCCATAGCAAGGTAAATGTAAGTGTTAAAAGGACAAAGAAAAGCAAAGAAACTATGAATAATAAATGTTATGCTAGTGGTAACTTTTGAGGAAAAAGGAGACAATACAACTTTAACAATTATAAAGAAAGGCATAGTATCTTTGCTCAGGTGTCCAGATGTTTGTTCTATACTAGTTTATGAAATTGTACATATTGTTTTATTTTAGATGTGTGTTATTTTTCAAAAATAAAAATATTTTTATAATAAACAAGTGTAACATATCCTGAAAATGAATATGTGTTTCTTTATTACATGTTTTTCAAAATAGAGTCTATGTCCTGTGACAGTGGAAACTGCATTCTTCAGCTCTGGATACTCAATGCCTAGCACTTAGCTTGTGCTTTACACATTTCTGTTGAATAAATGAACATTTATTGAGTATTGGAAGGTAATAGAAATTTTATATACCTCAAGAACATTTAGTATAAATTTTTAATTATTGATAAAAGTTATGGAGGCTTAAAAATATTAAATATCAGGACTTCCTGGTATGCCAGTGATTGAGACTTCACCTTCCAATGCAGAGGACACAGGTTCAATCCCTGGTTGTGGAACTAAGATGCCACATGCCATGAGGCAGCTAAGCCTGTGCCCTCTGGAGCCTGCATGCCACAAGTAAAGAAAGAGGTCCTCATGCCACAGTGAAAAGATCTTGCATGCCACAGTGAAGATGCCCTGTGCTGCAGGTAAGACCCAATACCGTCAAATAAATAAATATTTAAAATATATAAAAATATTTTATTATATCATATCTTATATATAAATATATATAATATTATGTAGTATGGATTCCCAGGTAACTCAAACAGTAAAGAATTGCCTGCAATGCAGAAGACCTGGGTTCAATCCCTGGGTCAGGAACATCCCCTGGAGAAGGGCATGGCAACCCACTCCAGTATTCTTGCCTGGAGAATCCCATGGACAGAGGAGCCTGGTAGGTCTACCATCCATGGGGTCAAAAAGAGTCAGACACAACTGAGAGACTAACACTTTCTCAATAAGTTTTAGCTTTTTAAAGTTTTTTTTTTTTTTTTTAATGTAGACCATTTTAAAGTCTTTATTGAATTTGTTACAATATTGCTTCTGTTTTCTGTTTGGTTTTTTGGTTGCAAGGCATGTGGGATCTTAATTCCCCACCAGGGATCAAATACTCACTTGTGCATTGGAACACAGAGTCTTCACCACTGGACCAGCAGGGAAGTCCCTAACTTAATAGTTGAATAAGAGAGTGAGGAGAGAAGATAGTGGCATCACAGCATTTACAGACAATCCTCTGAGGATCTACCACATTTCTGCATGTCTTGAAAGCAGAGATGTTACAACATTTATTCCAGACTATCCTCTAAGAGATGTCTATCTCCCTCCAAAATCAAGGGCAAGTTTGCTTAGAGCCCATTGTAAATGATTTGGGTTCTCCAAACTCAGGACTCCTTCTATGATGCAACCTGCTGAGTGTTCAGCCAACTCCTGGTCCCCTCACCGTTGTTTCATGGGTATCAGCACTTGGGTAGCCAACAAAAATGTTGATATTCTGGCTATTGCCTTTGTCATGAGTAACGGACATTCCTTTCTTTTTGGGACAGGCATCTGTGTCTTCCACAGCATCTTTGGAACTGTTGCAGGCTAACTTGTAGAGAGAAAAACCTGACCCTTGACAGCACTTGCCACACAGATATTACCTTAAGGAACTGCAAAGACACTAGAAAATCCCAATGAAATATATCAACACCTATGGTTTATTTTGAAAATAGATTTTTAGTAAGAAAGCATCTGAAGTTCTGGGAGTTTATTTTAATGAATAATTGTACTTACTATTTCTAAGTTGTCACATTAAAATCGAGCTTTTCCCTTTACCCCAAACAAGTATTTTCAATGAAAATGGAATGATATAAGTGAAAAAGAATGTCAGAAGTATTTTTTCACTACCTTCTTGTTTATTTACAAAGTGTTAGATTTTCCCTCACTTATCTGGCATATTTAACTAACTATTGAAAAACAATTCAAGAGTTTTATTTCTTAAGTGAAGTCCTAAGAAACAATATATCTCTATGCACAGGATGCAAAAAGTGAATTCAGAGCTAATGCTTCACAAAATATGACGCAGCTGAATGTGACCTACAGGAAATGATGCAGCAAAATCTTTGGGCATAAAAATGTCAGAACAACAGGAGGCCGAAATGCAAAGACTTTGCTTTACTTTCTGAAAAGAAAAATGACTTGAAAATGAACATAAATACTACACAGAAACATTTAAAACTCTCAGGATAACTTCCATGAAAATGATCAATGTTCCCATTTTTCTTAAATGTCATGAAATATTCTGTATCTAATTACCTTTTGCCAATGACATTTTCCTCTCAGATGTTTCTGATGGTCCATCCGTCCCATGCCATCATGTGCTGTGTGTGTCGTCATTCAGCTCTGCCTGACTCTTGGCAGCCCTGTGAGCTACAGCCCACCAGGCTCTGTCCATGGAATTTTCAAGACAAGAATACCAGAGCAGGTTGCCATTTCCTACTCCAGGGGATCTTCCCAATCCAGGGATTGAATCTGTATCTCCTGAATTGGCAGGCAGATTTGTTACCACTGAGCTACCTGGGAAGACCCCCTTCATGCCATAATACTTTGATATTTTAAAAGTCACTCAAATTAATGAAACCATTTCCTATTTGCCAAGCTCTTATGCCTTACATGTCTTATCCCACTTAATCTCCAAGCCTGCATAACAGTATTGCTACTATGCCAAAGTGATTACTTTGCGGCATGTGAGATCCTAGTTCCCCAACCAGGGATTGAAATGGCACTCTCAACATTTGAAGTGCAAAGTCTTAACCACTGGGCTGCTAAGGAAGTCTCCCTAAAACATTTTTCAAAATACACTTTTCTATGTTCATTGTCACTGTTGGGTAGAGAATTATGTTAAAAATTCCAAGGTCATGGAACTGCCTTCACATGGGTCATGAGGATTTGCTGTCCTCCACAGGCAGACATTTCTCCCAAATACATGATCTTTATGGACCAGGTAAAAGGGAAATTATCTTTGTCATTATTGGGAAAGCTACCCATAAATGCCCCACAGTTTTGAGATGGTATTGTCACCTGTACTCCTGAGGGACAGCTCAGTTTTTTAAGTCTCTAAAATGGAGTCATTTTAGATAAGGTTTACCCTTCATTTGTACATATATCATCAATTATTAAGTCATATAACCACTTTATTTTTCTATTTATGGCTTCCTCATCATCACAATTGTTATTTATTAAAACAAATGCTGTGATAGGCATTTATTTAGTGCTATCCCATTCAACAATCACAATAAACCTTTACAGTATTAAGATCCTCATTTTATAGACTATGAAACTAAAACTTAGAAAGACCGTGCATTGCTCCCAAAACCATATATCTGTTTAGTGGATATTAAATCAGACTGAAATTTAGACCTTTTCAACCCCAGCAACTACTTCCATTTTAGCATGTTTCAATGTGGAACCCATAAGATTAAATATATGTTGTTTATCTATTTATCAAATATTGATAGGGTATGTACTGCATGCCAAACCATGATGTATGCACTGGTATTTCAGCAGTAAGTTGTCCAAACAGTGTCTCTGTCTTCTGGGGTTTGACACATGGGAGCCAGATAATATAGATAAATAAAAAGGATATTCAGCTAGTGTTTAGTGTTATACTTCAGTTATCAGTTGCTGCATAATGAACCTCTCCAACACAAAAGGGGCTTGAAACCATAATTATTTTGTATATATTATGAATCTGTGGGTAGAGTGGACAGATCTGCTGGTCTTAACTAGGCTCACTTGTGAAGCTGGCCCCGACTCACACATCCAGGTATGGGTACTATGTGTCAGCTGACCTTATCTCTCCATTAGAGAGATAAATCAGCTCCTCATTAGAGCTTAGCCTGGACCTCCTGACATAAGGGGTGGAGCAAGAGAAGAAAAGCAGAAGGTGTTGATTCTGAATAGTCTGAGATGCTTCATTCAAGCTTCCTATCAAAAGAAACACTAAAAATGATACTTATATATAGATATAAATGTAAATCCATACATATGGATTAATAGACAAACATTTCTAGAGTCTTGGAGAAATACCAGAATGCTGAAATTTGACTGAAATCACAAATATTATCCCGTCATGCAACATACAGCTAGGATAAGTGAAAGCATCTTCATAAAAGTAGACTAAAAATGCTTTTCACCCTGCTCTTCCCCACCCTCCCAGTTTGCCTCATCTCTTCCAGGACAAGAGAGCCCCTTTTTAAAGCAATCAGAATACCTGTTTAGAAACTCTATTACATTTTGTCTTTCTAAGTCCAATTAAAATTACAGTTGCATGAGAGTTACTGGGTGGGAATCAAAGCAGGAAAGAAACCAGGAGAGACACATTACAGCAGCCTGAAAATAAGGCCACCCCACATAAAGGGCGACAGAAGGGTTTCCTGCCGTGGCAAACGGGTATCTCAGCTCCAGCAGCACCAGACCCACCAGAGTCAGAGAGCAGGAGTGCGGCCCCAGAAGATCCCAGCAAGAATCATCTGGATGTCAGCCTGCCCGCTTGTGAGCAGCAGGATGAGGGCATCTCACAGCTCCCTACTCAGCCATCACCCTCAGGACACCCTGGAAGTATGCTTGCAGGCAAAGAAGCAAGACAGAGGGAGTAGACTGGAAGACCTGGGAAAATCACTCAGCATCTTAGGTAAGAAAAACAAAACCTCTTCCCTACTTAGTAAGGGGTAGATGTGCTCATTTGTCACGTGTTTTTAAATGCTCGTCTTTTCTCAGACATTCAGGATTGAACGAATACAGGCTGTCATACATTTTTATGACTCAGAGAAGGACATTGAAGTTGAGCCCCTGGCAAAGAAGAATAGGGGTACTAAATTTTTAATAGAAAATGTTAGAACAACAATTCTGCAAAAAGAGTTGTCTTGAAAATTGATTAATACTTAAAATTTTACATGTTTGTGAAATGTTAAAATGTGAATTTCATCTTTGACTAACACTTGATTCACATGGAATTCTGGGTAGTTCATATATACTGCTGCTTCTTTGTCTGATAATTGCAAAAACTTACAAAAGTGATTGTAATCAGAATCTGACCCCAACCCAACACAAACATATATACTACATGAAAAAGGGAGGGGAATTTCTTTTATTTTTGGTTAGAAACTATAATTGGATTTGGCATTTCCCTAGGAAACCAAGAACTCAGTTTTGCTTAATTTTGAATCAATCAATAGTCTTTTTAATAAAAAGAGTGAAGGGTTTCATTAGAGACCACTGTCATTTAATCAGTAAATGAGTATACACATTTGAGAACATTAATTAGAAATATGTAATTATCATTGTAGGAATTCAGTCACTTTTTGGACTCAGTTTGGTTGCAGATAAATTTTCATTGGAAATTTTAATTATCAGTCAGAAATGTTTATTTTTGGAGTAAACAGATATCTCTTAATATCCTTCATGTTCAAGCTGCGTACCATCACAGAACACAATATAGCAAGATAAGAATATGGTGTTTCACCTTTGCAAGTGTTACCCAATCAGGTCTGCTGCTCACTACTCAAAAATCAACCCTCAAGAGGGAAAAATGTTGGTAGGAAGAAAAGCTGCTTTAATCAGAATTCTGGCAATCTGGGGGAGAAGGTGGACTAATGTCCATCAGTGTCCCCCAGAAAACACCTCCAAAGATTCTGCTGGGCCATGAAAGTTTTTAAAGAGAAACAGAAGTAATTTCAGTTAATCTTTGATATGGAGGGTTAGAGTCATTGCCATCTCCCATTGTGTGCAGGCTTGTCACTTTTTGTGTTCTTTAGATACTATCTTGTTCACACAGTGTGTGAGATGGATGAAGGGGAAGCTGGAGAAGAGATCTGAGATGGATTAACTACTTATTCTTCATTTCTACTACTTTGAACTGTGGGAAGCATCAACATCTTAGGCAAAGTATGGCATGATGAAAGGATTTGGAAGGTGTGCTTGGGCTGAAGATGAATAGAGCATGGGGGCAGCTGGTTTAAGGTTAGTGACAGACAAAGGGGACACTGCAGGGAGCTCTTTCCTGCCAAAAGCTGCTTACACAAGCTATTTATAAGCCTTGAAATCCATTTGCAATTCAATTGATTGGAAATGTTTAAGAATTGTCCTTGTATAATTTTTGCTTGCTTTTTACATTTGTAGAGATGTACAGTCCTTCTTGTTGCATGTGGGAGTCCTGTGGGGTAGACCTCAGGTGGGTATCTGTGTGCTCAGTTGGATCTGTCCTCCCGTGAATGCTGGGAGGAGCGCTGAGATGCTGAATGCTGAAAACCTGATGTCAGCATTTCAGGTTTTCTCAATATGTTGACAGTCTTGAGGACTGATGGAGGAGTCAGACTAAGCCCAAGATACCTGATGCTTTTTGTTGTTTTTGTTTGTTTGTTTTCAGCTTGAGAACAGGCTAGTGAATGGCAAATAAGAGTTGGTTTGCCCTATAATATCATGACTCCCCATCAACGTTGTTGCCAGTCATTTCTATGAGTTTTCTTGGGGTCTAAGTAATGGGAACTCAGAAATAAGGACAAATTCTCTTCGTTTTCTTCTTGTTATGGTCCCAAGCCATGGTTTCTGCTGACAAGGAGAGACTTTTGTTTTGAGCACAGCTGTCCTCTCCCTGTGATGACCACTACTGTTGGCATTGTGTGTTGGGGAAGGGATTCTGCTTTAGGACACATAAGAGTGGAATGGTCCCTTATCATCTGGTGAAATCTTTGAGTTTCAACAGGAATAGAATTAAATGACCTCAACCTATCCCTCAATCTATGCGTCATTCAGTTTGAGCACCACTTGTAGTATGTCAACAGCCCAGCTCAAAAGGAAGAGCACCAAGATAACACCACTACCCTTCTGACTCCTCATCCACAAAGCTTGGAGTCCAGTCTCACCCGTGGCACCCCCTTGCTAAGGACACCTGAAAAAACAAATATGAAACTGCACTCCTTCTCAGGTGGGATTTGAACCCAGCCAAAACTCAGATTGGAGCTTGAACCCAAGAACCCTGACTTAGGAGGGGACTAGGGCCTACTGTCTTTTAACTGAAACTGCTCACCTGGTGTCAGGACTTACTGAAGCTCAGATTCTTTTGTCTTGAAGCAGAAAAAAATTCAGTGTGAGTCAAAGCAATAGGTAGAGAGTGAGTTTATTAGCATAGGGTGCTTATTAGCATAGTGGGCAAGCAAGGAAGCACAGCCCTGAGAACACACAGGGTTACATTTTTATAATCAAAGAAAAAGCAAGGAGGGGAGAAGACCACCTTCATCTTCATTTTTGAGTGCATGTCAAAGCTTACATCATTAGTTTCCCCTTTGACTCTACACAGTCTCACCGGGACAGTCATGAGTTATTTAAATCATATATTAACAAAGGAGTGGTGATAAACTCTAAAATATGGCAGTTCATCCCAAGTTTCAGTAGAATGCTCCCTTTCACCTAGTTTCTTTCCACTTTCACCTATGTTTCTGTCTTGGCTACATCTAGAAATGTTACTCTTCAAAGACCATTAACTCCCTGGCTTCACCTTACGGCATTCAGACCTCATCTCTATTGTCTTCTGTTGTTATCAGGATTTGTGACTTGAGCATGCCTGGTGCTTGAATGCACCTGGTCTTCCTTCAAGACAGAGTGGATTGTTGGTAGGCTACTGGATTATTTTCTTGAGTGTCATTAGCTTACAACAGTCTCCCACACTCCCTTAAAATTCCCTTTCTATCATTAATTCCTAGTAGGATTTCTAAACTATTGAATTATCCTACTCTATCCCTATCAAATGTAATAAAGTAATGCAGTGACATCACACAGTAGTGAAAATGATTGAAAGCTACTCACATCAACATGGATGAGTCTCAGGAACACTGAGAAAGAGAAGAAAGACTCAGAAGTCTCTAGTGCACACTTCCTTTTATATGAATTTTCCAAACTAAACAATATATTTTACAAATTAAGTGTATAGCACTTAAACACATATTAAGCAAACTAAAAAATCCTGTTAAAAATAAATATGTAGATGTAAAATATGAAGAAAATAAATGGGAATGATTGAAAAACAGTTCAGGGTTGGTCATTCTCCAGACAAACTAATGCTCAGACCTGGGCTCCCGGGAGCTTTCAGGCTACAAGTGATGTGTATGTTCTCCTCTGAGGCAGTGCAGTCACTTTTCCTTACTCATTTTTCAACTCTATGTATGTATTCATTATTTCTATACCATATTCCAAAGTTTTTTAAAGGGTAAAAATTACAGAAAATAAATCTGAAATATAATACAAATGATGAGCAATTAAACTAATGCAAAATATTGCTTTTTAAAAACAAAATATTTAAATCCCAAACTCCCAATTTATGTCCCCCCCCCACCTTTCCCCTTCAATAACCATAAATTTGCCTTCTATGTCTGTGGGTCTGCTTCTGTTCTATAAATAAGTTCATTTGTATCATTATTTTTAGATTACATATATAAATAATACCCTACAATTTCTGTCTTTCTCTGTCTGACTTACTTCACTTAAAATATACACACTACTATATATATAAAATGGGCTTCCCAGGTGACGCTAGTGGTAAAGAACCTGCCTGCCAATGCAGCAGTCATAGGAGATCTGGGTTTGATCCCTGGGTCGGGAAGATCCCCTGGAGGAGGGCATGGCAACCCATTCCAGTATTCTTGCCTGAAGTATCCCACAGACAGAGAAGCCAGGCAGGCTACAGTCCATAGGGTTGCAAAAAGTCAGACACAACTGAAGCAATTTAGCACACATGCATATATATAAAACAACCAATGAGGACCTACTCTGTAGTAGTCGTCCCCATTCTTTTTGGCACCAGGCGTCAGTTTCATGGAAGACAGTATTTCCATGGACAGAGGGATGTCTTAGGGATGATTCAAGTGCATTACATTTTTGTGCACTTCATTTAGATGAGTATTACATTGTGATATACTTTGAAATAATTGTACAACTCTCCGTAGTGCAGCACCAGTGGGAGGCCTAAGCTTATTTTCCTATAACTAGATGGTCCCATTTGGGGATGATAGGAGACAGTGACACCCAAAGTGTATTGCTTGTGTCTAGATGAAGCTTCTCTTGAGTGCCTGCTACTCACCTCCTGCTGGGCGGCCCTGTTCCTAATAGGCCACGGACTAGCACTGGTCTGTGACCTGGGGTATTCTGCTCTATAGCACGGGGAGCTACATTCAACATTGTATAATAACCTTTAAGGGGAAAGAATCTGAAAAAAGAAAATATATATATAAAAACTATATTTTAAAAAAAATTGTTAATTAAAAAATAATAAAAGGAGGAAAGAAAAAGAGGGGAACAAATGAGATTTTAAAGATTAGGCTTAAAAAACAGATTTTAGCCTGCAAATAAAAAGAACTGGAGCAGAATTTTTGCAACAACGGCAAGTCATTTTTGTTGTTTTTACTGTTACTGTTCTTGTTGTCATTCAGTCTGTGCTATAGGTTGTGTTATGGACTGTGCTGTAGATTGATTGGGCCTCTCTCTTTTCCACTAGCTGTATTATATGTCTGCTTGATGTTGCCATTAGGGAACGTTGGTTTATGTGACCAGTTCTAGATGCCTATAACAAAGGTCAAGAAAAACCAACACATTGTTGCTGAGCTTCCTGGCCTTTTGGTGTGCTAGCGGGGCTTTCTATGTTGTCCATTTTATCTTATTGTACTCTGATTTCCCATTCTTGTTTATTTGAGGGAATACACACAAGATAACATGAGTATGTTGGCAGAATGACAGCTATAGTGGGATTTAGCACAGCTTTATGTAAAAGACATCTGGCCGCAGGGGACTTCTGACATACAACAAAGTGTGTGGGCTTATTGCTTTCACTTGGAAAAAATTACTCCAAGGTTGACTGCTTACCGATGTGATGAAGAGGTTGGCAGAATAGATGGAGCAGTCCTATAGGAATTCATTGTGAGAAATGGTCAAAATATCAGGACCTTGAGATTTTATCTCCTGACACACAGAGGTATGGAACAAAGACCAGAAGAAAACATTTTTTTTTAATGCCCTGCTATGAAATCTCTGTGATTTATAACTTATAACATACTGTGTAACTTGTAGCATACTTATAACATCCTGTGTAAAAAGCAGCCCTAGGACACATGGATGTATCTCCTTTTATTAAGATGAGCTGAGTAGGTCAATGACATATTTCCAAAACCTGTCAGAAGTATCCTAGTTACTGTCAGCAGTATTCCAGCTGTAGTGTTGCCCTACATCCTCCACAAGGGCCACTACCAAGTTCCTACAACCCGCCAACACTACTGTTACAGTGGCGTCATTGTCCTAGGAGCATAGTGTGATTGGCATTTACTAGAGTTGTGCAGTGGGGTGGCCTGGGCCCCTGAGCACCATCTTATAAAATATAATGAATGAGGTGTATCTAGGCAAGCTCAAACCCTACAGAATACTGTGTATCCCACAAAGCGCGTGGTACAGCTGTTGAATGAACTGTATCTTTTGTCCAAATTCATGTGTTGAAGTCAGCCCTAACTTCCATGTGACTATGCCTTTGAATAGGTGATTAAGGCTAAATGAAGTCATTAGGATAGATCCCTGACGCCAAAGAACTGATTTCTTTATAGAAAAGGAAGAGACACCAAAGCTTGCTCTCTCCTTCCATGCATGCTGAAAAGGCAGGCCATGTGCGCACAGTGAGAAGACAGCTACGACCAGTCAAGAGAAGACGACGCAGAATGACACCTACCTTGCTGGTTCCTGGATCCTGGGCTTCCAGCCTCCAAAGCGATGAGGAACAAACCTCTGTCATTTAACCCCCACTCCAACCCCAAGTCTACAGTTTTTGTTGTGACATTGTAAGAAGAATAAAACAGGAACAGAAGCTCTTGAGTGCAAAATTTTACTAGCGATTTTATTTCTATTTAGAGTGCTACCCTTCCTACTCCTCTCCGTCTACTCAGAAGCAACTTCATAATATGTATCTTTGCATCCTGAACATCCATGCCAGGTGATCTCTCTTCCACAGTGCCTTTCTTCATCTTTCCTTATATGTCATCCTGCTAGCAACTGACATTAATAGCATGTTTTCACCATTCATAACTTATGTTCCAGTGATCTGTGTGTGTAATTATGAGCTATTCCTGTCGTTATCCTGTCACTATGTCGTCACTATTCCTGTCGTTATCCTGTCAGTAAAAGGCAGTTGCTGAGAACAGAAACTTTTCTTTCCTTCATATTGAATATATTGACAAGTTTTGTCAGCCCTGTGTCAACATATTCCTTAAGACTGAGCATGTTGCCTTAGATCCAGCTCCATCTGTTGAATTTTAACTACATCGCCTGTCACTTGGACAATATCAGTAACTTCCTAGACACATTTATCTTCTACTGCTCTAGTTTCCTTACAGGCTAATCTTTTCATAGACGCCATTGTGATCTTTTTAAAATGTAAGTTCATATAGCATCACTTATCTGCTTGACCACCAAGGCCACCACCTTGCTGCAAGTCACAGTAAAAAATCCAAGGTTGTCCTAACTGGGATCATTTAACTTATCTTGTTTGGTCATTTCAGAAGTGAAGGACTGAGAGTTTCGGAGTGGGCAAGAGTCTTTCTGAGTCACATTCAACGTATCAGCTGCAGAACTGGGACTGTGCCTAACGCCAGTGCCAACCATTTATCACACCACATGGGGTACAATGTTTCCTTTTATTAGGGATGAAAGAAAGACAATCTTTGAGAAAGCAGATTCACAGAAGGAAATGCCTGGTTGGAGGACAGAAATTTGTGATGAATAATATCTTTTCTTCTGGCTTCCAGAATCTATCTGAAAGAATGAGTTTCCATTATGTGTGTTTTTCATTGCAAATTAACTTGTATGTTTCATGCAAATTATAGCTATGATTAATAAACAGCACATTAATCCACTTGTTCATTCACTTCTCAAATATTGTTGTGTATCTCCTAAATCCCAGGCATTATTGTAGGTATTAGAGAAAAGTAGTTAACAAAATACACACATATGTATAAATTCAGTTACATAAAATTATGAAAGTTAATTGGTTTAGAATTATTATATGAAAGAAATCAAAACTGAAAAATTAGCGATTTACATCTGCACAATGTACAAAAGACAGACAATGTACAGAAACTTCAGTAAAGCATGGAGTATGTCAGATCCAAATAAGTGTTGTAAAATCAAATAGGGAAGAGCTAGGAATAATCTGGGGGTGGAAAAAAAGATGTAATTTAGGTTGAGGATCCAGGAGAGTTTTCCTAGACAAGTTCAGTCATTTGACTACAAATCGGAAAGAAATGAAGTGGTGATCCACTTGGGTACATGAGAAAAAACAGCTGGCAGAGCAGAGTCGGTGCAAGGGCCACGAGGCCCGAGTGTGTGCATGTGTGAAGACAGGCTAGTCAGTGCAGGCAGAGCAGAGTGAACAGGGAGCGGGTGCTACCGAGGTAGACAGATAACAGGTCATGCCAAAAGGCGGGGGCTGGTGTGAGACCTCAGCTTTTTCTCTGAGATGGAAACCCTTGGGAGGCCTGAGCAGAGCAACGGGTCCAGGCTGAAACAGCAGCAGGGGAGAGGTAGTGGTACACTTTGAAGACAATTATAACAACCCAGGCATCTGAAGTGTGGGCAAGTCTGAGTCACCTACACACAGGTCCCATCTAATACCATAGACTGTCCGACTAAAAACTCATCCAATCTTGTCTAGGTAACCAACCAGACTAATACATCTTCCCCATTCCCTTGGAAACACGGCTCAGTTCAGCTCTCTTTCACTCAGCTGCCTTGCAGGTGGAATGCTTGCCAATTATCCCAACCATCTTCTTCAAAAATCTTTTAGGCTAATTTTATTAATTGATTATTTTATGCATTGATTTATTGTGTAATCCAAACAAATATCATGTAAATAAATTAAACGTGTATACAAAAGTCATTATTTATATGAAGATCACGTGAAATTTTTGAAAAACTGATAAAAGTAGTGTGTTTTAAAAATATTGAATTAGGTGAAGGAGATGATTTTAAAGATTAGGGAAAAGGAAAAATCTATAAAGATGCTTTACTCAGATTGTTTTAAAAATCTATTTAAGTAAAGTGTCTATGTTTAAGTAAACCAAACTAAATGCAAATATTGATAAGATATGTGCAATTATTTTTAATTAAAATAAAATATCTAAGCCTAACTCATTATCTGTAAATGATTCTTTACTTTAAATGTATGTTTTCAATTACTCAACCTATAATCTCTACTCCTGATAGAGAGAAGCTTCCTATTAGTATATGTGTAATGTCAAATAATTAAGGAAAACTATAAAAATTCAGTATTTGGAATTTTATCTGAAAACAAACATAACAAAGAATAGTAATTGATGCTATCTACAAAGCATAGAACTATTGAAGCAAGTATTCACCATAGACTGTTGTGCTATATCCATATATGCTTTCTGTTCTGTTCAGTTCCTCAGTCGTGTCTGACTCTTTGTGACCCCATGAACGACAGCACGCCAGGCCTCCCTGTCCATCACCAACTCCCAGAGCTTGCCAAAACTCGTGTCCATTGAGTCAGTGATGCCATCCAACCATCTCATCCTCTGTCATCCCCATCTCCTCCTGCCCTCAATCTTTCCCAGCATGAGGGTCATTTCAAATGAGTCAGCTCTTCACATCAGGTGGCCAAAGAATTGGAGTTTCAGCTTCAACATCACTCCTTCCAATGAACACCCAGGACTGATCTCCTTTGGGATGGATTTGTTGGATCTCCTTGCAGTTCAAAGGATTCTCAAGTGTCTTCTCCAACACCACAGTTCAAAAGCATCAATTCTTCAGCACTCAGCTTTCTTTATAGTCCAACTCTCACTTCCATACATGACTACTGAAAAAACCATAGCCTTGACTAGATGGACCTTTGTTGACAAAGTAATGTCTCTGCTTTTTAATATGCAGTCTACGTTGGTCATAACTTTCCTTCCCAGGAGTAAGTGTCTTTTAATTTCATGGCTGCAATCACTATCTGCAATGATTTTGGAGCCCCCCCAAAAATAAAGGCTGACACTGTTTCCACTCTTTCCCCATCTCTTTGCCATGAAATGATGTGACCAGATGCCATGATTTTAGTTTTCTGAATGTTGAGCTTTAAGCCAATTTTTTCACTCTCCTCTTTCACTTTCATCAAGAGGCTCTTTAGTTCTTCTTCACTTTCTGCCACAAGGGTGGTGTCATCTGCATATCTGAGGTTATTGATATTTCTCCGGCAATCTTGATTCCAGCTTGTGCTTCTTCCAGCCCAGCGTTTCTCATGATGGACTCTGCATATAAGTTAAATAAGCAGGGTGACAATATACAGCCTTGATGTACTCCTTTTCCTATTTGGAACCAGTCTGTTATTCCATGTCCAGTTCTAACTGTTGCTTCCTGACCTGCATACAGGTTTCTCAAGAGGCAGGTCAGGTGGTCTGGTATGCCCATCTCTTTCAGAATTTTCCGCAGTTAATTGTGATCCACACAATCAAAGGCTCTGGCATAGTCAATAAAGCAGAAATAGATGTTTTTCTGGAACTCTCTTGCTTTTTTGATGATTCAGCAGATGTTGGCAATTTGATCTCTGGTTCCTCTGGCTATTCTAAAACCAGCTTGAACATCTGGAAGTTCACGGTTCACATATTTCTGAAATATATGTTTTAGCTAACTGCAAATAGAACTTTAAGGTAGAATTTCTGTGATTCAGTCTTTCCGCATAGCAATAGAGACTGGCAAATATAAAAAATATGTAAAACTAAATCTACCAAATTAAATACAAACAAAAAGCAAAACTAGCCAGCTCCTCACAAATTTCCATGGTGTTTTGTGTCAGTATCGTGAATATTCAAATGATATATTAAAGCAATCTACAGATTCAATGCAATTAATATCAAATTACCAATGGCATTCTTCAGAGAATTAGAACAAAAGCTTTTACAATTTGTATGGAAACACAAAAGACCCTGGATAGCCAACATAATCTTGAGATAGAAGAACAGAGCAGGAGGAATGAGGAGTCCCAACTTCAAACTCTACTACAAAGCTACAGTAATCAAAACAGTATGGTACTGGCACAAAAACAGAAACAAGGGCAAATGGTCCAGGACAGAAAGCTCAGAGATAAACCCATGAACCTGTGGTCACCTAATCGATGATAAAGGAAACAAGAATATACAATGGAAGAAAGACAGCATCTCCAATAAGTGGTGTTTGAGATCTGGACAAGTACATGTAAAAGAATGAAATTAGAACACTACCTAACACCATAAATGAAAATAAACTCAAAATGGATTAAAAACCTAAATGTAAGGCTAGACAGTATAAAACTCTTAGAGGGGAAAAAAAAGGAAAAACATTCTTTGACATAAATCACAGCAAGATCTTTTTCAGCCCACCTTCTATTTTTTTTTTCCATTTATGTTTATTAGTTGGCGGCTAATTACTTTACAATATTGAAGTGATTTTTGCCATACATTGACATGAATCAGCCGTGGATTTCCATGTGTTCCCCATCCCGATCACCCCTCCCAGCTCCCTCCCCATCCCATCCCTCTGGGTTTTCCCAGTGCACCAGCCCTGAGCACTTGTCTCATGCATCCATCCTGGGCTGCTGATCTGTTTCACCCTTGATAGTGTACTTGTTTCAGTGCTGTTCTCTCTGAACATCCCATCCTCACCTTCTCCCACAGAGTCCCAAAGTCTGTTCTGTACATCTGTGTCTCTTTTTCTGTTTTGCATGTTGGGTTATCGTTACCATCTTTTAAAATTCCATATATATGCATTAGTATACTGTATTGGTCTTTATCTTTCTGGCTTACTTCACTCTGTATAATGGGCTCCAGTTTCATCCATCTCATTAGAACTGATTCAAATGAATTCTTTTTAATGGCTGAGTAATATTCCATAGTATATATGTACCACAGCTTCTTTATCCATTCATCTGCTGATGGGCATCTAGGTGGCTTCCATGTCCTGGCTATTATAAACAGTGCTGCAATGAACATTGGGGTGCATGTGTCTCTTTCAGATCTGGTTTCCTCGGTGTGTATGCCCAGGAGTGGGATTGCTGGGTCATATGGCAGTTCTATTTCCAGTTTTTTAAGGAATCTCCACACTGTTCTCCATAGTGGCTGTACTAGTTTGCATTCCCACCAACAGTGTAAGAAGGTTCCCTTTTCTCCACACCCTCTCCAGCATTTATTGCTTATAGACTTTTGGATAGCAGCCATCCTGACTGGCGTGTAATGGTACCTCATTGAGGTTTTGATTTGCATTTCTCTGATAATGAGTGATGTTGAGCATCTTTTCCTGTGTTTGTTAGCCATCTGTATGTCTTCTTTGGAGCAATGTCTGTTTAGATCTTTGGCCCATTTTTTGATTGGGTCATTTATTTTTCTGGAATTGAGCTGCAGGAGTTGCTTGTATATTTTTGAGATTAATCCTTTGTCTGTTTCTTCACTTGCTATTATTTTCTCCCATTCTGAAGTCTGTCTTAAAAATATGGAATGCATCACAAATGTGCGTGTCATCCTTGCACAGGGGCCATGCTAATCTTCTCTGTATCGTTCTAATTTTAGTATATGTGCTGCCAAAGCGAGCACTCAGCCCACCATATAAAATAATAAAAATAAAAGCAAAAATAAACAATTGAGACCTAATCTGCCTGCAATGTGGGAGACCTGGGTTCAATACCTGGGGTGGGAAGATCTCCTGGGTCTTCCACTCTACTATTCTGGCCTGGAGAATGCCATGGACTGTATAGTCCATGAGGTAGCAAAGAGTTGGAAATGACTGAGCCACTTTCACTTTCATTTTCTTTGGGACCTAATTAAACTTTAAATCTTTTGCACAGCCAAGGAAACCATAAACAAGATGAAGGCAATGTTCAGAATGGGAGAAAATATTTTCAAAGGAAGCAATAGACAAGGAATTAATCTCCAAAATATACAGACAGCTTATGGAACTCAAGATAAAAAACATACAAACAAAGAATCCGATCAATAAATGGGTGGAAGATCTAAATAGACGTCTCTCTAAAGATGACATATGGATGGGCAAGAAACATATGGAATGATGCTCCTTATCACTAATTATTAGAGAAATGAAAATCAAAACTACAGTGAGTTATCACCTCGTACTAGCCAGAATAGCCACCATCAAAAAATCTAGAAACAATAAATGTTGGAGAGGGTGTGGAAAAAAAGGAAAGCTTTTACACTGTTGGTGGTAATGGAAAATGGTACATCCACTGTGGAGAAGAGTATGGAGGTTCCTTGAAGAACTAAAAATAAAACTGCTATATGACCCAGAAATCCCAGTACAGGAAATATACCCTGAGAAAATAATAACTCAAAAAGACACATGTACTCCAATGTTCACTGCAGCACTATTTACAGTAGCCAGGACACGCAAGCAGCTTAGATATCCATCAACAGATGAATCAGTTAAGAAAATGTGGTACATATATACAATGGAATATTTCTCAGCCATAAAAAAGAATGAATTTGAGTCAGTTCCAGTGAAGTAGATGAACCTAGAGGCTGTTACACAGAGTGAAGTAAGTTATAACAAAAAACAAATATTGCGTATTAATGTGTGTGTGTGTGTATATATATATATATATATATACATAAATATATATATAAAATCTAGGATAATGGTATTGATGAACCTATTTGAAGGGAAAGAATGGAGATGCAGATATAGAGAATGGACTTAGGACACAATAGGAGGAGAGAGTGGGACAGATGGAGAAAATAGCTTTGACATATATACACTACTGTGTGTAAAAGTAATTGGCTGGTGTGATTTATAGATAACTAGTGGAAAGCTGCTATATAACACAGGAGCTCAGCTCTGTGGTGATCTAGATGGGTGGAATGAGGGAGGAGGGTGTGGGCAGGATGGGGGAAACAAAAGAGGTGGGGATATATATATACTTATGGCAGATTCACAATGCGGCACAGCAGAAACAGCACAACATTGCAAAGCAATTTTTCTCTAATTAAAAAAGAGAATCTGATCCCATCAAAAAAAAAAAAGTGAGAACTAAGAATGTTTAGGATATAGAAAGAGATTCTTCAATGCCTAGTGTTCAAAGGTTTTGTATTCAGAATGTTTTGTTGTATCACAATACTTAGGGAACATTATAATCTTTCACAGACTCTTTCTAATTGAGGTGTAATTACAGAAATTGTACAGTAAGTGATGCAAATGTAGCATAGGTACCGTACTCCTGGTGCCATCTTCCTCTCTTATTTTTATGGTGAATAGATAAGTGTCTTTTATTGAATCAAATCCACCCTCTAACCTGGATACTTCACTAACTCTGGCTACACAGTATCCCTGCTGGTTCAATGTTGTCCTCAGAACATTTTTTTTTTTCATATCCACAGAGTTATGTGAAATAGAGCATAAAAAGTAGGCACTGTACACAGAAAATAACAAGCATTTGATCAATAGCTGCAGATGTAAATTTTTAAATAATTTTAATTATTTATTTTTTTTGCTGCAGTCTTTAATTTAAAATTTTTAGGGCAGACTGGCAGACTGGAAAGTTGGGAGAGAGTTGATATTGCAGTCTTCTTATTTTCCAGAAAACCTCAGTATTGCTCTAAAGGCCTTCACTGATAGGGTGAGCCCCACCTTCATTGTTGAGGTTCGCCTCCTTTCCTTGATGTCAATTGGCTGTAAATATGGACCACATCTTCCAAATGCTTAGATTAATGTTGGATTAAACAACTGAATACTATAGCCTAATGAATTTAGCACATGAAACAGACCATCACATAATGTTAAGGCAGCCATACACAATATGTAAACAAACGGATGTGTAGATGTTGCTGTTCCAATAAAACTTGATTTAGTTTGAATTTCATAAACTTTTCACGTTACCTATTATTTTTTCCCTAAAAGACTCCAAAATATACACACCATGTTTAGCTCACAGACAGACCATATAAATCAGGCAGCGTGCCAAACCTGCCCCAGTTGCTGATGCCCTACTCCAAGACAATGCATTGCATGTGTTATCTACATTAATTATAAATATGCTAAAATTTTGTTTTAATCACATTGAGTGACATAAAGAGAGGTTTTGATAATATGTCCTAACTCAAAGCAGTGTAATGCAGAAATCAGAGCATGGTCTTGGTTTCTGACATGGGTTGTACTCTTGAACCAGGAGGTGCTTCTTGAGCATTTTAAAGCAATAGTCTAAACCCCAGTAAATGTTTGGGAAATCCCATGGACAGAGGAACTTGGAAGGCTACAGTTCATGGGGTTGCAATTGAGTCAGACATGACTGAGAGACTAAACAACAATAACAAGAAAGTGTTTTGTGCATTTTCCCTATGGATTAAATGATATAAAGAAAAAAATTAAAAGCAGGTCTGTAGATAGAATAAACACTAAGCAAAAGATAGCTACTGCTATTATCAGTGATAGCATCTTTTGGTCTTATTGTGGCCAAAACACTGGTTATGTAATTATCAGTTTTGCAATTTAATGACCTAACAATGCAAAAGAAATATCATTAAGAAAGAAAACTAAAAAAAAAAAAAAAAAGAAAAAAAGAAAAAAGAAAGAAAGAAAACTAGTATTTCATACAAAATACATAATCAAAAATATTCTTAAGTTGACACATAATTTTCCCATAGAGAAGGGAATGGCAGCCCACTTCAGTATTCCTGCCTGGAGAATTCCATGGACA
The DNA here is from genome assembly GCF_910594005.1 of Cervus elaphus. Taxonomy (NCBI): domain Eukaryota; kingdom Metazoa; phylum Chordata; class Mammalia; order Artiodactyla; family Cervidae; genus Cervus; species Cervus elaphus. The sequence goes on along the minus strand of NC_057831.1, from coordinate 3,386,934 downwards.
GAGGAGCCTGGCGGGCTCCATGGAGTCTCAAAGAGTTGGACATGACTAAATGACTGACACATACATACATATTTGTAACTGAGCAAACAATATTTTCAAAGTATAAAAGATATGATCTTCATTAGAAGTGCCTTCATTTTTTCCACATATCCACTTGAATTCTCCAAAGTCTCTTAAAATCAAGCAAAATCTAAAATATGTATTTTTTCACAGTTCCTAACCTTTACCTGTCCTCCAGCAGCCCCTTGCTTCTGCACATTTAATCTTTAGATAGTACTTCCCGAGTTCTTGTGCTTGTGACATGCAGTGGGCCAACACTCTCCTTGAGAATACCTGTGGGGGAAAATAAACTTCCTTCCATTGATTCTGTTTAAAATGAAATCTCATGTGCACATATTCTTAATAATTATCTTCTTGTATAACTAAATTTTTCTACACAGTTAAAGAATCATTTTCTTCTTCCATAAATTTGAACATTTCAGCACTGACAATTTTATTAATAGGTAAACAATGTCCTCTATGATACTTAAATAATCTATCATGGGCTTTTAGCATCCATTTTTAGTCTCCCTCTTATCTATTTGAACTTTTTCAGGGAGTCTCAATTTCCACACATCACCTTCTTAACCTCCTGAGACATTGCACATTGAATTTCTCCTTCTGAAATGAAAGACAGTTTGGTACTGACATTAAAACTCTCCTTACTTTCAAAACTCTCCATAGTTTGTGTCTTCTACGAAGGCCTGGCACTGCCGCAACTCTGTAGACTTCAGCACCCTTCTCTGTGCTCCACACCATCTTCCTTCCCATCAAGTTCAGTTCAGTTCAGTTGCTCAGTCGTGTCCAACTCTTTGTGACCCATAGACTGCAGCATGCCAGGCTTCCCTACCATCACCAACTCCCAGAGCTTGTTCAAACTCATGTCCATTTAGTTGGTGATGCCATCCAACCATCTAATTCTCTGTCAATCCCTTCTCCTCCTGCCTTCAATCTTTCCCAGCATCAGGGTCTTTTCTAAGGAGTCAGTGCTTCGCATCAGGTGGCCAAAGTATTGGAGTTTACGCTTCAGCATCAGTCTTTCCAATGAATATTCAGGACTGATTTCCTTTAGGGTTGACTGGTTGGATCTCCTTGCAGTCCAAGAGACTCTCAAGAGTCTTCTCCAACACCACAGTTCAAAAGCATCAATTCTTCTGTGCTCAGCTTTCTTTTAGTCCAACTAAAAGACTTTCTTTTAGTCACATTCATATATGACTACTGGAAAACCCATCACAATTGTGCCTAAAATAAGATTTGCACTCAGTTATTCAGTCATGTCTCTTTGCAACCCCATGGACTACAGTCTCCTCTCTTCATGGGGTTCTCTAGGCAAGAATACTGGAGTGGGTTGCGATTTCCTTCTCCAGGGGATCTTTCTGACCCAGGGATCAAACACTGGTCTCTTGCATTGGCAGGCAGATTCTTTACCACTAGACCATCTGAGAAGCCCTAAAAGAAGATTCACCCATGGCTTAAAAAAAATTAACCATTATTAATTAAACAAAGACCTGTTGCTACCAAACCCTATATGAAGTTCAACTGAGTTGTTATCTATGAGGATTAGCTCAGCTGTCACTCAGCAACCACAGTGGAAAGCATTCACTTTTGTCAAGTTTTAAAGGATCGTAGCCAAAATTACTGCTTATTTTCTCTTTCTGTACATGTATATTGCTTCTATAAACCACAGGACCATAGAACTGTTACCGGTCCTCGCCTTCAAGTTCTTTGGAGGTCATTTAAAGTATATTTTATGTCATGCTACATGTGTCAGTTCAGTTCAGTCACTCAGTCATGTTTGACTCTTTGTGACCCCATGGACTGCAGCACGCCAGGCCTCCCTGTCCATCACCAACTCCCAGAGCTTGCTAAAACTCACATCCATCAAGTTGGTGATGCCATCCAGCCATCTCATTCTCTGTCGCCCCCTTCTCCTCCAGCCTTCAATCTTTCCCAGCATCAGGGTCTTTTCTAATGAGTCAGTTCTTCACATGAGGTGGCCAAAGTATTGGAGTTTCAGCTTCAGCATCAGTCCTTCCAGTGAACACCCAGGACTGATCTCCTTTAGGATGGACTGGTTGGATCTCCTTGCAGTCCAAGGGACTCTCAAGAGTCTTCTCCAACACCACAGTTCAAAAGCATTAATTCTTCGGTGCTCAGCTTTCTTTATGATCCAACTCTCACACCCACATACATTTTCACTCCTGGAAAAACCATAGCTTTGACTAGACAGACCTTTGTTGGCAAAGTAATGTCTCTGCTTTTTAATATGCTACAAGTGTTAGTCCACACCAAATTAATACTCTCAAGGTGATGGCAATCATCTCAGATTTAACTGCTCTAAGAGAGGTGGGGTGGTGAATATTTAGATCTCTCTTACCTACTAGTATTCTATTTACTCTAGCTTGGATAATTGTCATTTCCACATATACCTTGTTAGCTTTATATTTAAGAGATTAACCAGACTTCCCCAAAGTTCATTTTGTATACATCATATAGTTAATATTTAGTCAGTCCACCCAATACATGCCCCCCAGTTTGGGCAAAGATTCACACACTCTTCTAAAGTGGAGTATTAGGAGACAGTGCTTCCTTTTTCTAATAGTTGGCCCTTGAACAAAGTGGTTTGAACTGTGTGGTTTCACTCATCTATGGATATTTTCAATAGTAAATATTAGAGTACTACATGGTCCAAATTATACTTGGATTAACCCTCATATTGTTCAAGGGTCAACTGTATATATAAATTATTGGACATTGAAAAACTAAATGCAATTGAATAAAAATATAGCTACTTTCATTTCTATTATTTGTTTTTATTGGCAAAATAAATTTTATTGTGAACACATTATGATATTAGATCTTTACTGCTCATTATTTTTCCATATGCTTTTCTAGTAGTTTTCTTAGGTTCTCTCCTCAGACACTTCTTTTTATCACACCTATTGTCTTTTCATTATGTCTTTAATTTTCGGGTATAATCACCTTCCTGGAATTTTCTACAGAATTTTTAAAAATTTTAAAAATTTTTATTTTTTTATTTATCCTATAAAATCCTTACTAACTATAATTTCAAATTGATATAGAATTTTACAGAAAAGAAAACTGTACTATAAACATTATGAAATGTTACAAATGTTTCATACAGATATCTGATTAACAAAAAAAGTTATTAGTCTATCTAGTCTAAGCATATTTTGTAAGAATTAGTTCTATCTAGAAAACAAAGGAAAACATTTTGGAACAGGCATCTCCGTGATATCAAAGTAAAGGTTTATCAATTTATTTGGACTCTAACATTATTAAATCAGTGCTGATTTTTCCAAGGAAGAGATGTCAAGTTACCGTGATTTACAGTGAGATGGTAACACTGAGATGCAGACCAAATGGAGAAACTCCCATAATTTGTGTGTTACAGAAAATACCTCATAATTCAATTTGGAAATATATACTAGTGACAGTATGAAATAAATTGTCAAAAGGCAATTGGGGATTCTAGAAAAAAATCTATTTAGCTCACACAATATATGACTTTCATTATTGTCAGGTCTCACCAAGTTGGAAAGCAAAGTAAACCCACTCGTTTGTATGTGTGCTCCTTTTTAAAATATTATAAATACTTCATAAGCATTAATATTTCAATAGAATAAAAGACATTAACCTACATAAAAATTTCAAATATTTTAAAGTGGCTTTGCATATCATTTGATATACTAACTGAAACAATGATTATTAAAACAAGAATCACCAAGAAGTTCTACCTGTCAACATTCTTAAGAGATAAGAGGCACTATGGATATAACTGTAATGTCATTAATTCAGACTATTGCCCTCTGAATATTTTGTTCTTAATATTTTAAGAACAGCAGAATGTTTTCCATACTAAACAAATTCTATTTGTGGATTTTGTCTTTGATCATTCTTTAAAAGTAAAATATCAAGGCAATTTATTCTTGAGGTGAAGAGATAAGCATATTTCCTTTAAAGGTAGAGAATTATCTGATTAGATACTTAAATAGCATAAAAATAGAAAATAATCTCTGAAATGTGTTGATTGAAAGTTGCAAATAAATATAGAGGATCCATGTTTGAATTAGGTGGTGCCCCTATCACAACCTTTATGTTTGCAATGAGTAAAAGCCTATGCAAATTAGCATAAAAGTAAATGTGAAGATATAGCACATAGCAGGTGAGTGCTTTTTATGCCGCCGCCCCCCCTCCCCCCCCCCGCCACCGCCCCCTGCCCCATCTCCTTGATCCACCAGGTCTCAGCACAGCTGTTTTGGGCTGTTCCAGGCACATTACAGCCTCCTACCTGTGTCACAGGGTGTCTGTTTTACTTTCTAGTGGCTCTCCCCACAACAGGGACAAGCCACCCAACTCATCAGCAGAACCCAGAGTGCAGGAGATGGGTGCCCACCAAGGGAAACAGAACTTGCTGGGTCATTTACTTAGCTTCATGGTCTTTGGTGAAAAACTAAGGTATGCATGGGCTCCTCAGGAGGCCCCCAAAGGAAGTAAGTGTCATTTGCCATAGCTTATAATGCTCCCTTATCAGGTTTTCCCTTTCTTGTCTCATTCTCCCCTTTAATTCCATTCCCAGGAATCACTTCCCAACTATTGTGTCAAAGGCCATATTTCAGGTTCTGCTTTCAGTGGAATCTGAGGATACAGGACACAGACCTCTCTCCCAAATTTCAGCAAATACTTATGGGCTTGCAGGGCATGAAATTCACAAGTGTTCTCTGTTATGTCCACTGGGAAAAAAAGCACCATCTAAAAATTGTCAACTGTGTTTTGCTCTGCAGACAGGCTGAGGACTCAAACCCAGGACATAGCCTCTCAAGTAACTCTGAGGGACTGCTCCAGAGAGAGGAGACAAGATATATAGGGGGTTTTGCAACAAAAACCAGGTGGTTGAAACATCAAAAGATTACAGATAATTAAAGAAAATCAGGTATCTTGGATCTTCCCAGGATCTTCCCAGGTGGTGCTAGTGGTAAAGATCCCATCTGCCAGTGCAGGAGACATAGAGACATGAGTTCGATCCCTGCATCAGGAAGATCCAGTGGAAAAGGACAAGCCAATCCACTGTATTTATTCTTTCCTGGACAATGCCATGGACAGAGGAGCCTGGTGAGCTACAGTCCATAGTCCACAGAGTCACAAAGAGTCAGACATGACTGAAGTGACTTAGTATGCACACACAAACACACACACAGATATCTTCAGTTAAGGAATTTAGCACTTTTCTATGTATGGGGAATTGCAAGAGTCTGGGCACATCAAAACAGTTGTTTTGATATGCATCTTAGCTATCTGGGGTGTACATCCTCTGTTTCCACACTCTGAGTTATCTCAGTGTACACAATTGGGAACAGCTGAGTGACTAACGACTATGTTCCAGCATCCTTTGTTTACTGATTTGGCAGTTAACAATCTTAGTCTACACTTATATCTCCCTCTCTTGAGTTTCTCTGTCTCTATGTCATTTGTTTTTTCAGAAGTTGAGTAGTTTAATTCTGTTTTTGGCTTGTTTATCTTCTGTAAATCCATACAATCAAGATCTCATCATCTAGTCCAGGCAACTTATAAACACATTATCCTAAACAAAGACAACTTTACCATGAGAAGAACTTTTGTTAACTGTTAGCTAGTTAATGTGTTCATAAATAAGTAGTATTCTTAAGGTAGGACTTGTTTATATTTATCAGACATCTTTATTCCCTTCTTATGCCAGGAGATATATGCCATATTTTTAAAAATTATTTACTTGTGGTGGAGCAGCAGCTGCATGGTGCTGGAGCGACTTTGAGGAGATATCCCATGTCCAAGGACAAAGGAGAAGCCCCAGAAAGATGGTAGGAGGCGTGAAATCAAGTTTAGAATCAAACCCCATTCCTGCCAGAGACACTCAGAGGGCTCAAACATACCTTGTGCACACCAGGACCCAGACACCCCACAGAGACAGACAGAACTGTGTTTGAGTGTCTCTTGTGGAGGTACGGGTTAGCAGTGGACTGCTGCAGGGGCAGGGGCTCTGGGTGCAGTAGACCTGGGTATGGCATAAGCCCTCTTGGAGGAGGTTGCCGTTAACCCCACCATAGAGCTGCCAGAACTTACACAGGACGGGGAAACAGACTCTTGGAGGGCACAAACAGAAGCTTGTGTGCACCAGAACCAGGAGAAACGAGTAATGACCCCCCAGGAGGCTGACCCAGACTTGCCCATGAGTGTCCAGGAGTCTTCAATGGAGGTGTGGGTCGGCATTGGCCTGCTGCAGTGTTGGGGGCTTGAGTGTAGCAGTGTGCGCATGGGACCTTTTGAAGGAGGTCGCCATTATCTTCATTATCTCCACCATAGTTTGGGCTTAGATCAGATAACAGGGAGGAAACATAGCCCCGCCCATCAGCAGAAAATTGCATTAAAGATTTACAGAACAAGGCCCCCACCCATCAGAACAAGACCCAGTCTACCCCCCAGTCTCTCCCATCAGGAAGTTTCCATAAGCCTCTTATCCTTATTCATCAGAGGGCAGACAGAATGAAAACCACAAGCACAGAAAATGAACCAAACTGATCAAATGGACCACAGCTTTGTTTAACTCAGTGAAACTATGAACCATGCTGTGTAGGGCCACCCAAGATGAATGCGTCATGGTGGAAAGTTCTGACAAAACGTGGTCCACTGGAGAAGGGAATGGCAAACCACTTCAGTATTCTTCCCTTGAGAACCCCATTAACAGTATGAAAAAGAAAAAAAGATAGAACACTGAAAGATGAACTCCCTAGGTTGGTAAGTGCCCAATATGCTACTGGAGATCAGTGGAGAAATAACTCCAGAAAGAAAGAAGAGATGGAGCCAAAACAAAAACAACATTCAGTTGTGGATTTGACTGGTGATGGAAGCAAGGTCTGATGCTGTAAAGAGCAATATTGCATAGGAACCTGGAATGTTAGGTCCATGAATGAAGGTAAATTGGAAGTGGTCAGACAGGAGATGGCAAGAGTGAACATCGACATTCTAGGAATCAGTGAACCAAAACTAAACTCAACTTTCAGAAAACTAAGATCATGGTATCTGGTCCTATCACTTTATGGCAAATAGATGGGGAAACACCAGAAATAGCGACAGACTTTATATTTTTGGACTCCAAAATCACTGCAGATGGTGACTGCAGCCATGAAATTAAAAGACACTTGCTCCTGGGAAGAAAAGTTATGACCAACCTAGACAGCACATTAAAAAGCAGAGACATTACTTTGCAACAAAGGTCTGTGTAGTCAAGGCTATGGTTTTTCCTGTAGTCATGTATGGATGTGAGAGCTCGGCTATAAAGAAAGCTGAATGTTGGAGAATTGATGCTTTTGAACTGTGGTGTTGTAGAAGACTCTTGAGAGTCCCTTGGACAGCAAGGAGATCAAACCAGTCCATCCTAAAGGAAATCAGTCCTGAATATTCATTGGAAGGACTGACGGTGAAGCTGAAACTCCAATACTTTGGCCACCTGATGCGAAGAACTGACTGCTTAGAAAAGACCCTGATGCTGGGAAAGATTGAAGGTGGGAGGAGAAGGGGATGACAGAGAATTAAGTGGCTGGATGGCATCACCGACTCAATGGACATGAGTTTGAGCAAACTCTGGGAGTTGGTGATGGACAGGGAGGCTTGGATGGCTGCAGTCCATGGAGTGGCAAAGAGTCGGACAAAACTGAGTGCCTGAACTGAACTGAACTGACTTACTGATTGTAAGTTCAGTGATAATAACTATGATTTACTGTCCATTAAAGAAAAGAAATAAGTGAAGTAAGTCAGACAGAGAAAGAAAAATAACATATCACTTACATATGGAATCTAAAAATATAATACAAATGAACTTATTTACAAAACAGAAACAGACTTGCAGGCAGAAAACAAATTTAGGATTAGCAAGGGGAAGAGTGGAGGAATAAATTAGGAGTTTGGGATTAAGATATACCCACTATTATATATATATATAATATATATACAAAATATATATATTATATATATATATAAACAAAAAAGGCCTATTCTATAGGATAGGGAGCTATGCTGAATATGTTTTAATATTTTAATAGTTTATAATGAAAAAGAATCTGGAAAAGAATATATGTGTGTGTGTGTATATATATATTCATATATGGAGAAGGGAACAGCAACCTACTCCAGTACTCTTGCCTGGAAAATCCCATGGACAGAGAAGCCTAGTGGGCTACAGTCCATGGGCTTGTAAAGGATAAGACATGCCTAAGTGGCTCAAAAGCAACAACAGCTATATATATATATATATATATATATATTGCTGAATAACTGCTGTACATTTGAAATAACACAGCATTGTAAATTAGCTTTGATTAAAAAATTCAAATTCAGAAACACTTTTCAAATAACAGGAGATATATTTAGTTGATACACACACACACACACACACATATATATATATACATTTGTCATATAGAATATAATAAGCTGATTTTTTTCCCCTATGAGATTATATAAACTTTGCTTTTCTGTTTGTACTTGTTAGAAAAATATCATAAACAGTTCTTCATTTTTCTTTCCCTAAATGCTGCACATGATTTTTGACCACATTCTTTCTATACAAATCAGTAAAATGTTAATTCATTTTTACCTTGGACATTTTTACATATATAGACTTTTGAATTGTTAACTAAAAGATGATGCTGTTAAAGTGCTGCACTCAATATGCCAGAAAATTTGGAAAACTCAGCAGTGACCACAGGACTGGAAAATGTCAGTTTTCATTCCAGTCCCAAAGAAAGGCAATGCCAAAGAATATTCAAACTACTGCACAATTGCACTCATCTCACATGCTAGCAAAGTAATTTTCAAAATTCTCCAAGCTAGACATCAACAGTACATGAACTGAGAACTTCCAAATGTTCAAGCTGGATTTAGAAAAGGCAGACGAACCAGAGATCAAGTTGCCAACATCCACTGGATCATTGACAAAACAAGAGAATTCCGGAGAAAACATCTACTTCTGCTTCATTGGGCTTCTTTGATAGCTCGGTTGGTAAAGAATCTGCCTGCAGTGCAGGAGACACTGGTTCGATTCCTGGGTCAGGAAGATCCACTGGAGAAAGGATAGGCTACCCACTCCAGCATTCTTGGGTTTCCCTTGTGGCTCAGCTGGTAAAGAATCAGCCTGCAATATGGAAGACCTGGGATCAGTCTCTGGGTTGGGAAGATCCCCTGGAGAAGGGAAAGTCTACCCACTCCAGTATTATAGTCTGGAGAATTTTATGGACAGTATAGTCCATTGGGTGACAAAGAGTTGGAAACCAATGAGGGACATTCACTTTCATTTTCTGCTTTGTTGACTACAGCAAAGTCTTTGACTTTGTGGATCACAGCAAACTGTGGAAAACTCTTTAAGAGATGGGAATATCAGAATACCTTACCTGCCTCCTGAGAAATCTGTATGCAGGTCAAGAAGCAACAGTTAGAACCAGACATGGAACAATGGACTGGTTCCAAATTGGGAAAGGAGTATGTCAAGGCTGTATATTGTCACCCTGCTTATTTAGCTTATAGGCAGAGCATATCATGTGAAATGCCAGGCTGGATGAAGCACAAGCTGGATCAAGATTGCCGGGAGAAATATCAATAACCTCAGATATGCAGATGACACCACCCTTATGGCAAAAAGTGAAGAGGAACTAAAGAGCCTCCTGTTGAAAGTGAAAGAGGAGAGAGAAAAAGTTGGCTTAAAACTCAGCATTCAAAAAATTAAGATCATGGCATCCGGTCCAGTGCTTCATGGCAAATAGATGGGGAAACAATGGAAACAGTGAGAGACTTTATTTTGGGGGGCTCCAAAATCACTGCAGATGGTGACTGCAGCCATGAAAAATTAAGACAGTTGCTCCTTAGGAAAAACTCTCCTACCAACCTCAGTTCAGTTCAATTCAGTCTCTCAGTCGTGTCTGACTCTTTGCGACCCCAAGGACTGCAGCACACCAAGCCTCCCTGTCCATCACTAACTCGCAGAGTTTACTCAAACTCATGCCCATTGAGTCGGTGATGCCATCCAACCATCCCATCCTCTGCCATCCCCTTCTCCTCCCAACTTCAATCATTCCCAGCATCAGGTACTTTTCAAATGAGTCAGCTGTTTGAATCAGGTGGCCAAAGTATTGGAGTTTCAGCTTCAGCATCAGTCCTTCCAATGAATATGAGGACTTATTTCCTTTAGGATGACCAACCTAGACAGCATATTGAAAAGCAGAGAGATTACTTTGCTGACAACGATCTGTCCAGCCAAAGCTATAGTTTTTCCAGGAGTCATGTATGGACGTGAGAGTTGGATTATAAAGTAAGGTGAGCACCGAAGCATTGATGCTTTTGAACTGTGGGGTTGGAGGAGACTGTTGAGAGTGCCTTGGACTGCAAGGAGATCCAACCAGTCCATCCTAAAGGAAATCAGTCCTGAATATTCATTGGAAGGACTGATGCTGAAGCTGAAACTCCAAGACTTTGGCCACCTGATGGGAAGAACTGACTAATTGGAAAAGATCCTGATGCTGGGAAAGATTGAAGGCAGGAAGAGAAGGGGATGACAGAGGATGGGATGGTTGGATGGCATCACTGACTCAATGGGCATGAGTTTGAGTAAGCTCTGGGAGTTGGTGATGGACAGGGAGGCCTGGAGTGCTGCAGTCCACGGGGTCGCAAAGAGTCAGACGTGACTGAGCGACTGAACTGAACTGAACTGAATGGGGAGACAGTGGAAACAGTGTCAGACTTTATTTCTTTGGGCTCCAAAATCACTGCAGGTGGTGACTGCAGCCATGAAATTAAAAGATGCTTACTCCTTGGAAGTAAAGTTATGACCAACCTAGATAGTATATTAAAAAGCAGAGACATTATGCTGCCAACAAAGGTCCATCTGGTCAAGGCTATAGTTTTTCCAGTGGTCATGTATGGATGTGAGACTTGGACTGTGAGGAAAGCTGAGCACCGAAAAATTGATGCTTTTGAACTATGGTGTTGGAGAAGACTCTTGAGAGTCCCTTGGACTGCAAGGAGAGCCAACCAGTCCATCCTAAAGGAGATCAGTCCTGGGTGTTCATTGAAGGACTGATGCTGAAGCCGAAACTCCAGTACTTTGGCCACCTCATGCGAAGAGTTGACTCATTGGAAAAGACCCTGATGCTGGGAGGGATTGGGGGCAGGAGGAGAAGGGGACAACAGAGGATGAGATGGTTGGATGGCATCACCGACTCAATGGACACGAGTTTGAGTAAACGCCGGGAGTTGGTGATGGCGAGGGAGGCCTGGCGTGCTGCGATTCATGGGGTTGCAAAGAGTCAGACACGACTGAGTGGCTGATCTGAACTGAACTGAACTGAAGGAAAGATGATTTTAAATTGTTTATTACCTATCAATCATAGCCCCATCTGCCAAACAGTCAATATGGAAAGACCTGCGTTTAAAGGCATTTTAGAAGCAACATTCCTTATTTGGGGTTTAATTCAGCTGCCAATCATAAGCCTCAGCAACAGAATGCTTCAGAGTGGCATCCTCCACCTGACTATTGGCCCTGGGCCACAGAGTCTAACATTTTCTGTTGCCACCTCTGCAATGAGTCCTCACACTTCCAGTTTAGTACACAAAGCTCCCTGATGGCCAGGGCTCTGGTGTCTTCCACACCATGATTATAGACCTAGACTTTGCCCTGGACGGATCACCCTCTCCCTACCCTTTGGGAAAAGAGGCACGAAGGAGCACTCCAATCCCATCTCACTGCTGTCACCTTCTGGTCTTGAGTAGTAATTCTTTTTTTTTTTTTTTCATTTATTTTTATTAGTTGGAGGCTAATTACTTTACAATATTGTAGCTGTTTTTGCCATACATTGACATGAATCAGCCATGGATTTACATGTGTTCCCCATCCTGATCCCCCCTTCCGCCTCCCTCCGCATCCCATCCCTCATGGTCTTGAGTAGTAATTCTGACCGCCCCCTTCCCACCTATCCCATGTGGGCCTTTCACCCTGAAAATTAGTTTTGTAAAACTCAGATTAAAGAGATTTATTTGATTTTGCATTAAAAGCTTGAATTCTTAACAGGGCCACATTCCCCTGATTACCTTGCCATGTCTTATCTAAGGATTATTTTAAGCTTCACTAGCTGGCACAATGTAGTCATAGCAATGTAGCTTTCTTCTTTGCCTTGGGTTGGTGGCAGCTACTCTGAAGTCAATACAGCTAACTTCATCTCTAAATTGTTGCACATACTATTTCAGTTAGATTTACCTTCTGTGCCAGAGATTTAGAATCCACTGGGTACCACTGACATGTTGGGGCAGATTAGAGAAGGGTACTTTGATATGGACAAGCATTTCTTGAACCAAGGGTACCAACATCGGTCTAATATGCCTTGAGTGGCTCACAGGCTCAGCGCCAGTGACAGTTGTGACAAGGGTGGACAGCTGGTGGAGGAGTCTACTCTCTGTCCCAAGTACCCACACACGCCAGGGATGCAGCAGAATGCTGCTGACAGAACTGTGGCTATTATTACAGTAAAGGTGTGGGAAAACTTGGAAAGACAAGACCAAATAACACCAATCAGGTCAAAAGGAGTCTTAAGATGCTCTTTCAGTGGTGAAACAGTGAATCTGAGCTGGGAAGGGTATTTTCTTCTTTGTGATACTAGTACTTTTACAAAATGATAGAAATTCAAGAGCACTAGATTTGAACTAATATGAACCTTGCTTCTTCAACAGAACTGCAGACCCAGCTGCACATTCTCTGTCCCCAGTAAAGAACCTCAGTCCCATCACTTAGGGTGGAAGCCTGGGAGGGCTCATCACCTTCTCCAGCAGGAAGTTGAGGCTGGGCCTGATTTCGACCACATGGATCAGGTTGCAGAACCAGAGTCACAAGCAAACAGGTTAAGGCAGGGTTTTTAAACCGAATGCCTGGAGGGACTAAGCTGGTAGGCTAATCAAGGAAGCAATTTCTACTATGCAAATTAGCTGAAAATGGGAGGAAAAATGATAAATGACTTGATGCCTCAGTTTTGAAGGAGAAATATAGAGTGATGATCAAGAACTGTCACAAGTGTAAAAACTCATTATGTGAGTGAGCAGCCCCAAATCTTGCCATCTAAAAATGTGGGCTTAGTGTACTAGAGGTTTTGTTTTTTCAACAGAAGTCATTCATTTGATTCTTTAAGTGAATTTTCCTGGAGTTAACAATTAATGCATTTTTCTAAACAAGTATGAGAATCTCAAAGAGCTTTCTGGCAAGTTGGTAACTCTTGGAATAGAAGCCATTGTCTTCAAAAGACATCACCTTCTCAGGGTTATGTTCACTTAGTGTTTGCTCTGTGGTTCAATCTGGAATCTTTTAACTTTTGAGCTTCTCTCTCTGAAGGTCTGATATGACTTGTTTGACTCCAGTTTCGAATGGACCATAGGCCTTAGGAAAACTGTGCAGGTGGCAAGAAAAAGAGGTACTGTCTGAATCCACCACAGTTTTTCAGAAAACTGAATTGGGATTTTGGCCAAAGCCTTACAGACCCCATAATTTTCTCCAGAATACCTCCTTAACCAAGACAGAAGTAGTCATCTGTTAATAAGTCAGTGATTCCATCCTATTAGTCTTTTTTTTTCTTTCATTTTGCATCTGTAAAATATGTTAATAATATCTATATCCTATAAAACCAATAGAAAATTATAGGTAATTGTTTCCCATACCCTGTGTTGATATTAATGTCTACATGTATCAGATGATAGGTTGTGATTATGACACACTCGTGTCTAAACACTGGTAATCTCACACAACTGTACTTCACCATGGACCATGTCAACTGTCTACTGAGACACAGTCCTCCACAAATTTCTTGTGTTTCTACACAGCTCATTAGTGAAGCACTGACTGTCCTTTTTTGGCATAAGCCATCATGGATACTTGTGTAGTGAACAGCCTTGGAAGACAGAGATGGTATGTCCTTCTGGAACAAAGGCTGAGCATGTATCTGCCTATTATAAGACAAGGGTGTTCTCAAGTTCAACACAAATTAGTGTGAGTTGACATCCACGTGGCCCATTCATATCATACCCATGAGGGTAGAGGCCTAGAAAACTGATACACATGACACTGCTGGTCATGTCCTAAATGACAGAGTTGAGTCTTTGTGCCTCACCTGAGTCTTGTATCTGCTATCCCCATCCATGAGACTGGCTGGCCACCATCTCCGCTCCCAAGGAAGGGAGAACCTCAGACTCTCCCCGTGCCGGGCAGTGATGTGCTTGTAACAGAACGCTGGCCTGTTACATGCAGCCAGCCTCTTGCTCTTGCTCTAGTTTGGCTTTCCACGTGTCTAACCTGAGACCGTGTTACTGTTCTGCAAGCTAGAGGTTAGTGTCCTTCACCCACCTGCAGTATTAGAGGATTTTAATTAATGTCATTCCTTTTTTTGCTAACTCTTCATGACAACGACAGAGGGCAAGGACTGTGGGTCCCTGAAGAGGCTGAACAGCACTTAGTTCTTCATTCTTTCACAAAACTATAGAATAATTTAGTACCCTCAAATATGTATTTAACAACAGCTCTCATTTGTTTACAGTCTGGATAGCAACTGTGTTCTACAATTAAGATGTGGCTGTCCCAAGAAACTTGCCTTTCACTGTTTGCAGAAAATCCAAACCATCTTCTTCTAAAACTTTTTATGAATCTTTACATGTCTTGTGTCCTACTCCATTTCTCTGGTCCTATTTTTTTTTTACAGTTATTATTATTATTTTTTAATCACTGTTCTTGCATTAAGTCAAATAAGATAATCAGCCCCTTGATTTTCACTGGGGATAAAATATACTGTATGAGATCAATGTACATATATGAGATTTATTAAAGATTTGAAGAAAGTTTATGCTGCATCAAAGACATAGGGGTTAGGAGACTGTCTTGTCCTTCCTGTTAGGGAATGGATGTCTAATACCCTCTCTATAGTTCAGTGAGATTGGTGTCTATTCTCAGTTGGCAGCACCCTTGCGTCCACTCTGCCTTTCTCTGCTGTGCCCTGGGCCCCAGGACACCGGGCAGTGCATCACTCAGGCTCATGTGTCGTGAGGAAAGCTGAAGGTCAGAGCTTAGCAGAGAGAGGGAAGATTCTCTCTCCTTTGCTCTCTCTTTCGCTCACTATCATCTGGCAGAAGCAACATTCCTCAGTCAAGGTCCACAGGTCCTGTCCAGACATTTAGGCAGAGGCTTAGTGCCACTGCTACACTCCAGGCATCTCAACATCCCCATTGATTCCCCTGCCCAAAGTTCAGAAAATAGATCCTTCACTGAGCCACCTGTAGCTAACGTTTGGAATGTATCATCTATTTCCTTCTGGTATCCCACTTGATACATCCAAGCACTAAAAACTTATTATTTCTAATCCCAGTTTTCCAGAGAAGAAGCTAAAGCTCAAGAGACTAAGTGATCTAGCCCTAGATCACTCAACCTTCAAGGGAAACATCCAAGATGTAATGATGAATGGGTTGTTTTCAAATCCTGCACAGTTGTTACCATGTCAGCCTGCCTTTCCTACAGTGCTCTATAATTCAAGTGACTGGTTTCAATAACGGATATGCTATAATAGCAAGAATGTTCTAAAATACTTTTCTAAACATGGTTCTATTGCTTCTAAAAACTGCATAACAATGAAAGCTCCATATGAAGCTTCTTTAGTCTTGAAAGATCCACATGGTTCATACTAAATAAATAAATGTAACTAGATAGATAAGCTTTTTAAGGAATATAGTCCAGATGTCATTCAATTATTGCTTTATGTTTCCTCACAGAGCATTTATTTCTCACCCAGAATGAAGCAGAATCTAAAAAGATTTCTCAGTTAATTAACCAGTATTGATTAAAAACACTTTATTCATATTTATCTCCATCTATCACTTTACCAAGAAAACATCTGATACAAGTATGAATATTTAAAGTCAGAAAAGCAAGTAGTAGAGTATCAGTAAAAGATACTCTTGAGGGTGATTTTAGATTTGCTTTCATTGGAACCTACCAAGGAAGTCTGGGACAATCCAGAGAAAAAACC
Organism: Cervus elaphus; assembly: GCF_910594005.1. Classification (NCBI taxonomy): domain Eukaryota; kingdom Metazoa; phylum Chordata; class Mammalia; order Artiodactyla; family Cervidae; genus Cervus; species Cervus elaphus. Next base: position 3,370,801 of record NC_057831.1, on the reverse strand, counting down.
ATCAAGGTTGACTTCTGGGAGAATGTAATTAAAGATCAGTCTCATTGGTTGTTCAGGAACACAGACTACATCACTGTTCTCTGCATAACTAGTGAACAAATGGATGTCCTTGATGGCAGGCTAACAGATACCATAGACATCTTATGGAAATTTAAAACCAGTTGCTTCTGATTTCCTCCGTCATGCTCAGTGTATCCCTCTGTATATTAATGTTCACACTTTTCTCTAATTTCTAAGCCTAATTTTACTTAATTTTCTTTTAGAAATTCAGTTGATAATTTGGCCATATTTTTAAGACACTTTATTATGTACCTTTTTGTTCGTTGCATACATAGCATGAAAATATTGTTTCCTAACATATTTGGAGGAAAAAGCAACTCCCTCTTTTTTGGTGGTAGTTCCAGCTAGATATACAACATGAATTTCAGTAAATAAAAATATCTATCAAAACTCACCTGACTAGAATGATTCAAAAGCATTCCCAGGTTACATAGTCAGTTCCCTGTAGATAAGAGTAACTTTTAGATATTTGTTTTCAATAAATATATTTTTCAGACATTTTGGGGAAAATAGAATTTTAAGGCCAAATAATTGGATTTTATTGAATTTTCTGCTACATCTGATAAGAGTTCTCGAAACAAAAATGTTCAACAATAAAAATAATGGAAGCAAGTTCAATAATAAATTGTCAAAAGGTAAATACAGGGAACATAAAAAGATCACTTAAAGTACCATTAAAGAACCATAAAGTGTCTGTGTTAGAAGGACCCAAAACAAAGTAATTATTGGACTTTTTAAGCACAATCTCTGGAACTCAAGTGAGTCATACCCAGGTCCATGTTGAAGTCCATCTTGCCCTGTCCAGCACACAGTATTCTGATTCCAAGCAGTTAAGCTTTACAGTCAGGCTAGGCAAGGGGGAAATGCATCAGGTCAACACGACAGGAAGAAAAAGAACACCTTTCACAAGAGGGCAGCCAGCTCGCTCTTTTCCAGCTTTTGATGCTGTTAACAGGACTGAAGATTGTGCTATTCCTTTCAAATAAACACCCACGGACTGATCTTCTGAAGCTCCTGTCTAGCTACAGTCATCATCACTGCTTTCTTGTTAGAGCCCAAAACGATCCTCTCCTTTTCTTTCATCCTGTTAGTGGATTGCCACCTGTGTGTCTTTGTACAGAAGGTGAGCAATAGCATCTATCGATGTGCATGTGTATAAAGATGTCTTTTTGGGCTGGGTGGATAATAGATAATGGATAGAGAGAGCGCTAATGGATAAATAGTGGATGGATAGATAGATAGCGGATAGATGAAGAGGTAGATAGATGAATAGAGAGATATAATGGATAGATAGATTCATACACAGAAAGATATATAACTGATAGATAATGGATAGATAGATAATGGATAGCTAGGCTATGGATAGATGGATAGATTGATAGAAATGGAGAGGTAGATATAATGGACAGACAGATGATGGATGGATGATAGATGAAGAGATAGAAAGATGTTAGATAGAAAAGCCTTTTAAAAATTTGAAAAATATGAATAGATTTTAATATATTTTCAGAAGTTCTGGTTTATACACAAGTTTTTTCCCCAGTTAATATGTATCTCTCTCTCTCTCTCTCTCAAAGTCACTTAGTCATGTCTAAACTCTTAGTGACCCCATGGAATGTAGCCCACCAGTTTCCTCTGTCCATGGAATTCTCCAGGCAAGAATACTGGTGTGGGTAGGGATTCCCTCTCCAAGGGATCCCCCTGACCCAGGGGTTGAATCAAGGTCTTCTGCATTACAGGCAGATTCTTTACTGTCCAAGCTACCAGGGATAGACTTTATAAAATTTTTTAAATTTATGTTTACTTAATGTATATTAGAAAAAAATTACTAGCACCTTAAATCCATAATTTCATTGATTATGTATTCATGCTTTCAACTAGAAATACCAAGTTTATTTAAATAAAAATACTAAACAGTACCAGAGTTCAAATGCAGTTAAGCAAAAATCACAAAAGCAGCTAATGACTAGTTTGGAATGTTTCAGATGTTCAAGCTGGATTTAGAAAAGGGAGAGGGACCAGAGATCAAATTGCCAGCATCCGTTGGAACATTGAAAAAGCAAGAGAGTTCCCGAAAAAAACCTATTTCTGCTTTATTGACTACATCAAAGCCTTTGACTGTGTGGATCACAACAAACTGTGGAAAATTCATAAAAAGATGAGAATACCAGACCACCTGACCTGCCTCCTGAGAAATCTGTATGCAGATCAAGAAGCAATAGTTAGAACTGTACATGGAATAACAGACTGGTTCCAAATAAGAAAAGGAGTATGTCAAGGCTGTATATTGTCATCTGCCTATTTAACTTATATGCAGAGTACATCATGTGAAATGCCAGGCTGGATGAAGCACAAACTGGAACCAAGATTGCTGGGAGAAATATCAATAACATCAGATATGCAGATGACACCACTTTAATGGCAGAAAGTAAAGAAGAACTAAAGAGCCTCTTGATGAAAGTGAAAGAGGAGAGTGAAAAAGTTGGTTTAAAACTCAACATTCAGAAAACTAAGATCATGGCATCTGGTCCTATCACTTCATGGCAAATAGATGGGGAAACAGTGGCAGACTTTATATTTTTGGGCTCCAAAATCACTGCAGATGGTGACTGCAGCTGTGAAATTAAAAGACACTTGCTCATTGAAAGAAAAGCTATGACCAACCGAGACAGCATATTAAAAAGCAGAGACATTCGTTTTCCAACAAAGGTCTATCTAGTCAAGGCTATGGTTTTTCCCGTAGTCATGTATGGATGTGAGAAGTGAACTATAAAGAAAGCTGAACACTGAAGAATTGATGCTTTTCGACTGTGGTGTTGGAGAAGACTCTTTAGAGTCCGTTGGACTGCAAGGAGATCCAACCAGTCCTTCCTAAAGGAGATCAGTCCTGAATACTCATTGGAAGGACTGATGATGAAGTTGAAACTCCAATACTCTGGCCACCTGATGGGAAGAACTGGCTCATTTGAAAAGACCCTGATGCTGGGAAAGATTGAAGGCAGGAGGAGAAGGGGATGACAGTGGATGAAATGGTTTGATGATCTCATTGACTCGATGGACAGGAGTTTGAGCAAGCTTTGGGTGTTGATGGTGTATAGGGAACACTGGTGTGGTGCAGTCCGTGGTGTCACAAAGATTCAGACATGAACGAGGTACTGAACTGAACTTATCTGAACTGACTCTATGGACCTTTGCTGGCAAAGTGATGTCTTTTCTTTTCAACACACTGTCTAGGTTTGTCATAGCTTTCCTGCCAAGAAGCAATCATCTTATGATTTCATGGCTGCAGTCACCATCCACAGTGATTTTAGAGCCCAAGATGAGGAAATCTGTCACTGCTTCCACCTTTTCTCCTTCTATTTTCCTTGAAGTGTCAGCAAATTTGGAAAACCCAGCAGTGGGCATAGACTGGAGCACAATCCTCATCCCAGTTCCCAAGAAGGACAGTACTAATGAATGTTCAAACCACTGGACAATTTCACTCATTTCCCATTTTGGTAAGGTTATGCTCAAAGTCCTCCGAGCTAGGCTTCAGCAGTACATGAACCAAGAACTTCCAGATATTCAAGCTGGGTTAATAAAAGGCAGAGGAACCAGAGGTCAAATTGCCAACATTCACTGGATCATATAAAAAGCAAGGGAATTCCAGGAAAACATGTAATTCTGCTTCTTTGACTACATGAAAGCCTTTGGTTGGGTAGGTCATAACAAACTGGAACGCTCTTAAAGAAATGGAAGTACTAGACCACCTTACCTGTCTCTCCTGAGAAACCTGTATGCAGGTCAGGAAGCAACAGTTAGAATGGGACACAGAACAACAAACTGTTTCAAAATTGGGAAAGGAATACATCAAGGCTGTATATTGTCACTCTGCTTATTTAACTTACATGCAGAGTACATCATGAGAAACACTGGGGTGGAGGAATCACAAGCTGGAATCAAGATTGCCGGGAGAAATATCAATAACCTCATATATGTGGATGATACTACTCTAATGGCAGAAAGCAAAGAGGAACTAAAGAGCCTCTTGATGAGGTTGAAGGAGGAGAGTAAAACAGCTGGCTTAAAACCCAATATTTTAAAAAAAAAAAAAAACAACTAAGATCATGGCATCCAGTCCCATCACTTCATGGCAAATATAAGAGGAAAATGTGGGAGCAGAAGAAGCAGATCTTCCAGATCCTTCCAGGTCTTGAGCTGCCTGGTGATATATATTTATATACAATGGAATACTGCTTAGCCACAAAAAGAATGAAATAATGCCATTTTCAGCAACATAATGGACCTAGAGATTATCATACTAAGTAAAGTAAATCACACAAAGACAAGTATCATATGACATCACTTATACGTGGAAACTAAAAAAATTGTACAAATTAATTTATTTACAAATCAGAAATAGACTCACAGATATAGAAAACAAAAAAACTTATGGTTAATACAGGGGAAAAGTGAAAGTGAAAGTTGCTCAGTCGTTTCCGTCTCTTTATGACCGCATAAACTATACAGTCCATGGAATTCTCCAGAGCAGAATACCAGAGCGGGCAGCCATTCCCTTCTCCAGGGGATCTTCCCAACCCAGGGGTTGAACCCAGGTCTTCTGCATTGCAGGTGGATTCTTTACCAGCTGAGCTGCTAGGAAAGCCCCTAATACTAAGAGGTTAGTAATTAGGAGTTTGGGACTAACATATATACACTACTATATATATATATTATATATAATATATAATATATACACACATATATGCTCTACTATATATGTATGTGTATATATATATACATACAGAGTAGTTTATATATTGAGTTTAAGCAAGTTCCAGGGAAAACCAGTGTGGTGCAGTACATGGGGTTGCAAAAAGTCAGACAGGACTGAATGATTTAATTGAACTGAACTGATTAGATAAACAACAAAGACCTACTATATAGCACAGGGAACTATATTAACTGTCTTATAATAATCTCTAATGGAAAAGAATCTAGAAAAAAGTGTATACATATGTATATATTTTTAACTTTTTAATTTAAATACATATAAATTAAAATTTTAAAAAAGCTTTATCAAGAACGTGTGAATTGAGCAGAGATTTTAAAAAAAGGTGAGAATAAGCCATGTGGCTCCCATGAAGAGACCATCTCAGGGAGAGGAAGTATAAGAACAAAGAGCTGGGCGTGGAGAACCCCTGGTCTGCCTGCAGACAGGAGAGGTCTGGAGGAGGGGTGGGTGCAGAGGGCCAACACAGCATCCTGCTGACGGGCCATTGTAAGGCTTTCACTTTGAAGGAGGTGGGAAACGACTGGACAGTCTTAAGCAGAACAGTAATGGGATCTGATTCATGTTATTAAAGGTGGGATGTAGGTAAGGTTACAAGAATGGAGACCAGTGAGGAGTCTAATGCAGTAACTCAGGCATGAGATGAGGATGCTTGTACCAGAATAGCAACAGGGAAGGTGGTTCACCAAAAAAAAAAAAAAAAGATAAAAATCTGAAAATATTTTAATAATACAATATAATTTTCCAACAGATTTTATGTGAATTATGATATAAAGAGAGAGGAATGATGAATTCTACATTTTCAGACACTAGCTAAAACTATTGACCTACAATCCCTACTTATAAGGGGTTGTATTTTAATACTTAAAAGTGAAGAAAACTAAAATCTAAGCAGATTAATGAAACTTGGCATTGAAGTACAATCATTTTGTGATGCAACAAGGCATCCAGATTCAAAATCTACATTTTTTCACTCTACCTACTTTGCTTCTCAGTTCACTGTTTATGTCATTTAGCCTTAAATCATAAGCTTTTACCCAATTCAAGCTGAGTAACATCTGCCTTCTAGAGTTTACTGTTTTTGCCAGAGATAGTGTAAGATTATCAAGGGGTTCACAGATTCAGTAGGAGGCAACTTCTCAACTTACAATGCATTTGCTCAATTGCTGGGGCTGAAGAATGACTATTATAATAAAGTATGAATGAACTAATCCTTTCTTGAATGAGAAGAGCAATTCTAGGTGAAAATGCTTTCATTTTCCCTCCTCACATTTTATAAGCTCCATTGCCACTGACAACAAATGAAAAATATTGTGGAAAAGCTGAGACAAACAACTCTTTTAAAAACCAGCTGTGTGAACTTTTGTACTAATGGCTTCCTACAGAGCTCCTTCTCCTTGAGAGGGTAGAACTTCTCATTTTATACAAGAAAGCAATTTGTCGTAAGAGTCCTTGAATTAAACCTTCAGAATAAAAGGAAGTTCAGAAACTATTTGAAGAGTCTTAGAAGCAATGCAAGCCACACTCTCAAGTCTATGTTAATTGATGTGGTAATAAACTCCCAAGAGCTCTTTTCCAAGACATCTGATTGCAGGCAGTATTCAGAACTGAAGGATGATGACACACCAGTGTTACAAGCATCCTAGAAGGATATATGGGGGCAAGCTGTTGGCAGCAAACTACACCCACCTGGTTCAGTTCATGAACTGGCTGAACCCATTTGAAGCTTTTCAATACTTAGCAGAAAAATTGGTATATCTAAGTGAGTTCAAGGAAAACAGTCATTTCCAAAATTAAAATGATCATTTGGACTTACTAATCTGCCTTACAAGTTAAGTAAGTGTTAGTGTTTCCTGACCTGGATTTTGCATACATAAGCTTTAGAGCATAAGGTCCAAATATATCTATAATTATAAGACAACCTTATACAGCTTCTATAAGCACTTAGATGACCATGAACACATACCAAAAAGAACAAGGAACAAGTTTTGAAATGAGAATGAGACAGTGATAGAAAACTAGTAAGATTGGTTTTTATATATTTATGAAGACCTATCACATCAACTTAAGGCTATGCCTTATACACATCTGTCTTGTAGACAATGTAGATGATTGAAAAGTGAACTAGAATTGCCACAAAAAGAAAAAATGAACATAAAACTTAAAGCTGTTTCTAAAACACTACTGGGATAAATTAGATTGCCAGATAAAATATAGGGTGCTTGGTTCAACTTGAATTTTAGATAGACAATAAATATTTTTAGTATGTTTTAAGTATTTAGTATGTTTAGTATTTAGTATGTTTTAAGTATTTAGTATGTTTTAAGTATTGCAGGTTTTAGTTTGCTATATTTTGTATATTTTAGTGTTTAGTATCACATAGTATGTATTATGCATATTGCATATTTCATATTTAAGTATGTCCTAAATATTGCATGGAACATAGTTAAACTAAAAAGTTAGTTGATATCTATATGAGATTCAAATTTAAACACACTGTATTTTTGTTTGCTAAATCTAGATGGAGGTTTTTTTTTTTTTTTTTTTTTTTTTTGCTAAACCTAGATGGAGATTTTTGTTTGCAAACCTAGATGGAGAAAGATCATTCTGGATAAACTAGCAAGGTTTTGGGGAGAATATATTTTCCAAGAATTTGGGAAACTTTTGAGTCTCCAATCAGGTGTGTGATCTTGAGCTTGTCTGACTCTTAGTTTTCAGTTGTCAGTTAAATCATTTAAAGTATTATTGGTTTCAATTTTATGATTTAAGAATATTCAAAATTAAAATGTCTTATAATAGAAAACTGTCAGTCTGGAATGTCAAGCTAAATACCACCAGCGAGCACTAATTTAGATCTTATCAGGATCCATGGAAAGCACTGTATTTGTATGGTATTAATCACTTGACCCTTAAATAATTTAATAACACAATAACATCAGTGGAATTATCTCCCATTTTGCAGGTGAGAAACTCTGCTTCAAAGCTTAAATAGCTTTCTTTGAGAACACAAATCTATTAAGTGGCAGATCCAGGATTTAAACAGAGATCTTGACCTCAGGAAACCTCATACTCAGTAACACTGAGTATGTCCTTTCCAGCGATGCTTAAATCGAACGAGACAACTATTCAGTCTTCTTTGTTGCCTTAAACACATGTTACAGAGAGCCAACTTTGGATGTATTTTTTACATGAAAAATGAAAACAAAGCAGTGATTTTTACCATGTGTATTAAACAGAAAATATAGTTCAACTGGGGCTTCCCAGGTGGTGCTAGTGGTAAAGAATCTGCCTTCTAATGTAGGAGACATGAGATATGGGTTCGATCCTTGGGTTGGGAAAATCCCCTGGAGGAGGGCATGGCAACCCACTCCAGTATTCTTGCCTAGAGAATCCCATGGACAGAGGAACCTGACAGACTATAGTCCATAGGGTCACACAGAGTCAGACATGACTGAAGTGACTTAGCACACACATGTACATGCATAGAGCAACTGCCATCTTGCCAACTTGCCCTGAACCCTAGAAGCCATCTTCCCTTGGTAGTTTCACTTCCTTTGGACCCTTACTTCAAAAGAAAATTACCAGTCACTCGGTGGAGCCTAAACTAGCTTCAGTTGTCTGGCAAAGCATCTGTTGAAAGATCACAGTTGACAATTTGAGCAATAAAGATACAGCACTTGCTGTGGTGCCCACCAGTTTGCAGTGTGGCTGGAGAATGGGAAATGTCAAGTGTATATTAGGAAATGCAATTAATATTGTCCAGTGATAAAACAATTAATGGTAAAATAAATCATATGATTCCGAGTTATTGGAGACTGAAAGCAATATTTATTCAGTCTTCTAAGCATCATACACAGATATCGTTTGATTAACTGCTACGTCTAAAAGATGACAGACAAAATAAGAAAATATTACAAAACTAGCATGCTATCCAGAATATAGCATAAAGTCAACACTTTATTAAAAATCTAATGTTTTAAAATATAAAACCTCTCATAGCATGTTACGGCCCTTTCTGGAGTGAGAAGAATGTTAGCAGAATGTAGCAAATGTCGTAAGAAACAAAATCACATTTGAGGCAGAGCTGATGGAATTCTGCTATGAGAGAATGGAGATACAGGGAATGAGGCCATGAGTTTCCAGCAGGAGGGAGACAGATGAGAATGATATTGTTGCTTGTTGAGAGAGGAAAAGAGAGTTTTGAATTAATTCCCTGCCACTATGTGGTGCTAGCTACCACAAAAAGAATGAATAAAATGGCCATGCCATCCATCTTGGGACCTGATTAAGAGAATTTGACCCCCTTAAAATAAGTTCTAATGTGAAAAGAGTAAATAACCAAATCTGGCCTCTCAGATATGGGGCTGCTCTGAAGGAAACAGTATGAAGTGTCAACAGTAGCTGAACAGCAGTTTGGCAGCATCAGGGATGTGGACACCAGCCTCAGTGGGACGGACAAGTACCATCTCATCTTCATGGGAAATGAGAGAACAAATAGCAGGAAGAAGAGCAGCAGGCACAGGGGACCCCTGGGTACCTGCCCCTAACTTCACCCCCAGTTCTACAATGAGTGAATTAACGTGAGGGAATATTGGTTTTTTGGAGACTGGCTATAAACCACTAGGTCTTATCTGGTGCTCTCACTTTTTCAACTGCTGAGATCCAAACAGTGAGAGTGAAAGTTGCTCAGTCAGGTCCAACTCTTTGTGACCCCATGGGCTGTGCAGTCCATGGAATTCTCCAGGCCAGAATACTGGAGTGGGTAGCTCTTCCCTTCGCCAAAGGATCTTCCCCATCCAGGGATCGAACCCAGGTCTCCCATATTGCAGGCAGATTCTTCACCAGCTGACTAATGGGAAAAGCTGACTAATGGGCACTCCCGAACGAGTCATTTCAATGAATAAAAGAAATCCATGTAAAAATCAATGGTATGTGTTATTTACCTTCAGGTCTAGAGACCTAAAGGCTTCCCTGGTAGCTCAGATGGTTAAAAATCTGCCTGCAACGCAGGAAACGCCAGTTCAATTCCTAGGCTGGGAAGCTCCTTTTGAGAAGGGATAGGCTACCCACTCCAGTATTGTTGGGCTTCCCTGGTAACTGAGACGGCAAAGAATACACCTGCATGCAGAAGACCTGGGTTGAACCCCTGGGTTGGGAAGATCCTCAGGAGGAGGGCATGGCAACCCACTCCAGTATTCTTGCCTGGAGAATCCCCATGGACAGACAAGCCTGGTGGGCTACAGTCCATGGGTCACACAGAGCTGAACCTGACCGAGCAGTCAGCTTAGCTGACTAAGCAGCTAAGAGACTAAAGTCATGATGGACAGCTAGAGAACAGTTAGGGACTAAAGTCATAATGCAGTTTAATGGGAGTATAACATTCCACAGTCTAAGCTAGCTATTTAAACTATGTTATGTGATTCAGCAGTGGACAAAATAGTAACCAAAACAAACAAACAACAACAAAAACAAGCAAAAAAGCTAACAAAAACCACTAACCACTGAGGAATTTCAGTTTAATATCTAAGCAAGATTCTGTGCTTTCCAGTATTAGACTTCTCTCTCTTTTGAAGCTATAAATGAGACACAGGCTGGGCTTAATTCATAATTAATGACTTTCTTTGACTCCCATCTTAAAATTAATCATCTACCTTATATTGCTATGCTTTTCATAATTACCTCTAAAATTATCAGATGATAGTTGCAGAGAATAGAAATTGTTTCAGCCAATATATGTAAAAATGTGTTAAAGAGTGTCTTGCAAAAAAATAGTTAAGATATGTGAAGAGACAACCTTTAGACTGAGCCTCCAGAAAGAACTTCCACCATCAGTAAGCCACCCCATGAATCTGTTACCACAGTTGACAGCTCCCTGATCTGCACAAGCAAAACGGACCCCCAGCATCTTTCTTCTGTCATTGACTGAAGAAACTCTACTAAACACACTTAGTAGAGTGTGTTTAATCAGCATACTTGTCATCAACCACGCAGGCAGCACAGAGATCTGAGAAAAGGATCATCTGCTTTTCTGGTCTCTGGCTGAAAGTCAATAGGAATACATGTTGAGCTAAGTAATTCCCAAATTATTGTAACCACCCAATACTTTTACAAATGCAAAATAATTTTATGCCTTTGTAAAATCTTAAATGGGTAAACATAATTACATAATTACATACTTATTTTATCTGAAATATAAAGGTGACATTGATTTAAAATATTTTCTTTAGATAATTAAAGAAACAAATATCTCATCTAAGAACCTCATTGACAATTGCATAATCAGCTATTGTGATCAATGTAAAACTTACTGGAAATAAATTTATAGCATATATCATTTTATACATAGATGCAGAAAGAAAGGAAGAACTGAATCAGTTGATAATTTCCATGGAAAAAGAACTGAGTGACTCATTATGTTATTAAAATAAATAAGTTCTTAAAGTTATTAAATTCTTCAAGACCAATTCCCAAGGGTGACCTTTCATATTCTTTCCTAGGATAAACATAACAAAACACTTGTAATAAATTTGGATGTATTCTTTCAAATAGGATTAAGCCTAGATTCTTATGTGGGGGGAATAAAAGAACCATACATAACAGTATGTTGATTGAATACTGTTGTTAGCATTTTAAATGAGAAACCTATTTTTCTAGAATTCTGTGCATGTACTTAAAAAGCAGAGACATTACTTTGCCAACAAAGGTCTGTTTGGTCAAGGCTATAGTTTTTCCAGTGGTCATGTATAGATGTGAGAGTTGGACTGTGAGCAAAGCTGAGTGTTGAAAAATTGATGCTTTTGAACTGTGGTGTTGGAGAAGACTCTTGAGAGTCCCTTGGACTGCAAGGAGATCCAACCAGTCCATCCTGAAGGAGACAAGTCCTGGGTGTTCATTGGAAGGACTGATGCTGAAGCTGAAACACCAATACTTTGGCCACCTCATGCGAAGAGTTGACTCACTGGAAAAGACCCTGATGCTTGGAGGGATTGGGGGCAGGAGGAGAAGGGGATGACAGAGGATGAGATGGCTGGATGGCATCACCGACTCGACGGGCATGAGTTTGAGTAAACTCCGGGAGTTTGTGATGGACAGGGAGGCCTGGCATGCTGCGATTCATGGGGTCGCAAAGAATAGGACACGACTGAGCAACTGAACTGAACTGACTTTGCAAAGTTATTAAAATATTCTCTACAAACTTTAATAAATATACCAAACTCTTAGAAAGTGAAATTTAGTGTACCCTAACTTAAGTATGTTCATGTTTATTCCATTTGTTTATTTTTAGATATTCTCTTAATAAGACCAAAAACTTTCCCTATTAATTGTATTGTTCTTTTTTTTTTTTTAATTGTATTGTTCTTATAGCTTTTATCTTTATCTCAATAAATTATTCCATGAAGCTTTTAAAATTAAGTATAGTAGACTATTGGTCTTTGTTGATATAAAATCTACTATTTTGACATGCAGTACTGTGAAATTTGGGGCTTCTAAGGTGGCAGTAGTAGTAAAGAGCCTGCCTACAAATGCAGGAGACATGAGAGACATGGGTTTGATCTCTGGGTTGAGAAGATCCCCTGAATGAAGGCATGACAATCCCATTCCATTATTCTTGCCTGGAAAATCCCATGGATAGAGGAACGTGGCAGGCTGCAATCCATAGGGCTGCAAAGAGTCAGACATGACTGAAGCAAATGTAGCAGTGGACTATTAACCATAAAAAGGGATGAAATCATGCCATTTGCAGAGAAACGTGGATGCATCTAGAGACTGTTATACAGAGTGATGTAAATCAGAAAGAGAAAAACAAATATCATATACTAACTTTTCTTTCCATATATGTGGAATCTAGAAAAAAAATGGTGTAGATAATCTTATATGCAAAGCAGAAATAGAGACACAGATGTAGAGAGAAAAATGTATGATTACCAAGGGAGTGTGATGAATTAGAAGATCGGGATTGACATAAATATGCTATTGATACTATGTCGAAATAGGTAACTGACGAGAACCTACTCTACAGCATGGGGATCTCTACTCAGTGCTCTGTGGTGACCTAAATGAGCAGGAAATCCAAAAAAGAGAGGATATATGCAAACATGCAACTGATTCATTTTGCTATACAGCAGAAACTAATACAACTATTAGATATAGATGTATTAGTAATAGAATAGTTATATTAGTATTATAGAAACTATAACTGAAAACTATCATAGAAACTAATGCAACTAAAGCAACTATACTCCAATAAAAATTAACTTAAAAAGTGACATTAGAGTTGTCCTCAAAAATAACCCATGTCCAAAGAGAAAAAAAAATATGACAATTACAAGTGAAAAATCATAGGGAAATCACAAGCTATGTGGGTACTCTAGGCTGTGGTGTGCTGGACCACCTGTAGTTCATCATGGCACAAGTGTCCAGGGTGTGTGGGGATGTGGCAGTGGGCAACACTGGAATGGCAAGCAGGAAACAGGCCTTAGAAGTTTGAGTTTGTCCTACTTACAATTCGAATAGTATCATGAAAATAAAATGGGAAACATTGAAAACTGTCCCACTGAGGGTTAATGTCATCATCAGAGGTGTCAACTAGCTACTTTTGTGCTTCCTAAACGTCACTGTTTGGCAGTGATGGGATGATTTCAGAAGTGCCACAGGGAAAACAAGAACAGCAGCTAACTGAAGAGATTGGAAATGATAGGGCCTTAAAGGAGGAGAGGCACAATGAATGAAGAATGTCATAAACTTCAAGAGATACTCAGGAAATAAAAGTGACAGGACTAGTAAATAATGGCATGTGGATGACAAAGATAAGTTAAATGAGTCTCAAGTTTATACATTGATTGAGTAGATGGTGGAAGAATAATTTTGAGATTTTGTATTAGTAGATCATTCTGCATCCTCAAAGATCAGCTTATTTTTTTCATCTCTCAAAAAAGCAACAAATACCTTTCTACTAAAAATGATTAAATTCTAAAAAGTGGGAAGAAGTGAAGAGACTACAATTGGTCTCTATATAACCCAGGTGTCAATGGGGGCTCATAAAGCCCAAGATAAACTTGGTAAATTTGATTTGAACACTTATTTCACTGTGTAAAGTTTATTCAAATGCTCTCTATTTTTTTTTTTAATTCCTAGAGTTCCAGTAGTCCTATGGTCATCATCTACTTCAGCTTTCTGTCAGCTAAATTCCTTTTTTCTCCAGGACATCTTGTTTCTAACACTAACTATGTATGCGTGCCAAGTTGCTTCAGTCATGTCTGACTCTTTGCAAACCTATGGACTGTAGCCTACCAGGCTCCTCTGTCCATGGGGATTCTCCAGGCAAGAATACTGGGTAGCTTGCCTTGCCCTCCTCCAAAGGACCTTCCTGACCCAGAGATTGAACCTGTGTCTCTTGTGCCTCTTGCATTGGCAGATGAATTCTTTACCATTGCCCAAGTAGCACCAGCGGTAAAGAATCTACCTGCCAATGCAGGAGGTTGAGATGCAGTTTCGATCCCTGGGTCAAGAAGATCCCCTGGAGTAGGAAATGGCAAGTCACTCCAATATTCTTGCCTGGGAAATCCCACGGACAGAGGAATCAGGTGGGCTACTGTCCACTGGGTCGTAAAAAGTCAAACACCAACTATACAAGAACTCAACTCAATTCTGGGCAAGGGACAGAAAAAGGAAAAAATATATATATATATTATATATATATATATATAATGTATAGATGTTACTGAATTTTAGTGATCTTTTATAATTTACGTCACAGAAATGTCAACACTTAAGGTTCCACACCTCAGTTTTCATAGGTCTTGCTGTGGATTAGCCATGTTTCTCGATCAGTCATTCATTCTCTAACCTCATGTCCTGATTTTGTTCCTTCCCTGATTTGGGGCTTCCCTGGTGGCTCAGACAGTAAAGCGTCTGCCTGCAATGTGCAAGGCCTGGGTTTGATCCCTGGGTCAGGAAGATACCCTAGAGAAGGAAATGGCAACCCACTCCAGTACTCTTGCCTGGAAAATTTCCATGGATTGAGGATCCTGGGAGGCTACAGTCCATGGGGGTCACAAAGAGTCGGACATGACTGAGTGACTTCACTTTCACTTTGTTCCTTCCCTTCCAGGAATATAAACCTGCAATTTGTCCCAATTTTCTTGTGGAAACAAGTCAGCTCTCTCCAGCTCATACTCTAAAACCCATGGCCTAATCTCCCTTCCCACATCCAAACACTGGGATGAGATGAGAAGTTACAGGTGTCAAAAGGCTAGTTTTTCATACAAGGGTCACATTTCTTCCTGCTTATTCTATGACTGGAAATGCACTATGTGTTGCAGGGGGCAACACCTCTTCCAGATATTTCTATCACTTCATCTTTTGCTTATTTTTTACAATTCAAAATTCACATGTGGAAATTTCACAGTGTGATACTAGTCAAGTGTTTTTACTTAACTTTACAAAAAGCTTCAGAGCAAAAGAGATGAAGAATAAATAACTCTTTAAATGTGAACTGTTCTAAACTAAAATGGAAGTTCTACAACAATAGGAAAATTGTTTTACCTGTTTCAATTTTGTAACTCCAGAATCCACAATTCTACTTGGCATACGGCAGATAGTTAATGTATATTTGGATGTTTGAATATATTATATTTAAAAATAGAGCTGGAAACTATTACATCTGATCTCTACCCCTACAGTTATCTTATAGTTATCTAAAAGGAAAATATGTTTTCATCATGTATAAAAAACCATTTTCATCATGTTCAGATTTAGTGAATGTATTTTACTGTACTCTAGGACTCATAGCATTTCTTATATAGTAAATACTTCTGAATTGAAACAGTCTTCTATTTTTCCTGCACTCAGTAGATTATTCAACATGTCTTCTGAGCTTTGCTGGAATGACCCCAACACCCTTCTCTAGAGGACTCCCATTCTTTGTGGCTCACACACCACTAACTCTAACACTTTTCGCATCCATTTTAAGAGCATCTTGCTTGCTTTTGTTTTCAAGCAAGTACACAGCTTATGCTTCTTTGTGACCAGAACTTTAAATCAATTCATTGCACTAAGCAGAAAGAAGGTATAAGTAAAATGTTTGCATGAATAGAATGCCCAAACAACAAATCGGTGAGCTTGCTGACACGTGACAGAGCTTGTCACCTAAAGCATTGGCCCACCAAGTCTCAAGATTGATGGCACCAGTTATTCAGCTTTGTTTACTTGCCCAGAGCAACTGTAAAAAATTGCCACAAACTTAGTGGCTTTAAACAGCAGAAATTTATTCCCCCATAGTTCTAGAAGCTGGAGTCTGAAATCAAGGTGTCAGCAGAGCCATTTTCCTTCCAAAGTTTCCAGGGAACAATCTGTTCCTTGCCTCTCTCGGCTTCTGGAAGCTCTGGGAATTCTTTAACTTGTGGTTATGTCATCTGGGGACATAACCCAGTTCTGCCTCTGTGCTCACATTTCTTCTTTTCTTTTATCCTTGTGTCTCTTATAAAGACAGATCATCCATGATATTTTTTCTTGTATAACACTCTTTACCTTGATTATACCTGTAAGGACTACCTCATCACTGCTTCTAAGGTGTAACTTTCAGAGTGTAATGTTCAGGCTCAAAATTAAAAGATTCTGTATGTCTATACAAATATCTTGCTTCTACAGGAAGGAAAGTTGGCCTCTGTACCTGGTCCAGCATTTCTCAACATCAAACATTCACAAGGTAATTTATAAATTGTCATAGAGATTACTAAGACAGAAAAATAAAATAGTATATTTGTAGATATATTATGGGCTTCCTGGTGGCTCAGCGGTAAAGGATCTTCCTGCCAATGCAGGAGATGCAGGTTTGATCCCTGGGTCAGGAAGACCTCCCGGAGAAGGAAATGGCACCCACTCCAGTATTCTTGCCTAGGAAATCACATGGAGAGAGGAGCCTGGTGGGGTACACTCTATGGGGTCGCAAAGAGTCAGACATGACTTAGCAAACAACAACAGATATATTTTATATACATAAGCTGTAAGACACAAGTGTGTGGAATGATAAAATATCAGTTTTAAGTTTTAATCTTTGCAAGAGTATATGCAAATGATTAACTGTACCAGTAAGCAAACTATTATATAAATAATTATAACCACTTTATATAGAGAAATAGATGAGGACATTTACATTTGAGAAGACATAAATTATGAAGAAACATTTGGGTTTCAAATTGGAAACTGTCAAATGTGGCATGCTTTTAATTTGATCTGCCCAGATTTCTCTTAATTTTTATTACTCACTAAAATTCTAAATTATGATTACTTAGTCTGCAGAGTAGGCAGTTTCTTTCTCAGTCAGCATTGCTTTTACTAGTTAGTCAAGTTATTTAAATCAATTTTAAATTGAGGGGAAAACACACATCAAGTTGAAAGGGAACAAATAAAGGAGAATTTCTTTCATGCAGATGATTGAGACATTACAAAACCTTCTCTAAGCATTTTAATCATTCATTTAACAGTTTGGACAAATGTGGAAATGAACATGCGCCTCTCTGTATTGTATTATTCATTTGAACATAGAAATGATCAAGCTGATGTTTCTACTTTTTCCTCCAAAAAAAAATCGCTAGAGAAATTATCTCTCTTGACTTGTCTGTGAAAGAGGAAGAGCTCATTTTGATCACAGATGACCAAGGACTGCTTCAGAGATCATCCTGGCTTTTTCTGAAGCATCTGTGGTACTCAGTTCTTGCATCAAAAAAGTCAATAAGATTATATATCACCAGAAATACCTTAAAAGATAAGATTCTGTGCTATAATTTTTAAAAATCACATGCAAGTCTTAAAGGAGAGAGGATTAATAATAAAACAAATATATCTACTATTCTTATGTTATTTTCAAAAAATTATTCAGAAAAGTCATTTCAGTATAATATGATTGGCATTTTGAAATAATAATGACTGGAAATCACTGAGCTATTAATATGTCCAAAACAAAGAGCTTAGCATTTTTTATGAATCATTATAATTAAACTTCATAACATAATTAGTAGGCAGAAATTTGTATAAAAACTTGATATATGTCAGCTTGTGTATGTATGTGTGTGGGTGTAGAAAGAGCATATACGTCAGTGCTGCTCTCCTATTTGTCCTCCCTTCCCCTTCCCCCACCGTGTTCACAAGTTCATTCTCTATGTCTGTATCTCTATTTCTGTCCTGTAACCAAAACTAAAAATATAGGATAAATCAACAAAAAACCTAATACTTTAAGTAAGAAATGAGTCTAGTAGCTACTACTCAAGCTGGTAAAATAATCTGACCTTATCCCAGGAATATGATACTTCCTCTAACTGAGCTCTTCTACTTAGGCTTTGTGAGTGCACAAGCTGCATACACACACACACACACACACACACACACAAAATACATATGTGTATATATATATATGTATATAAATTAAATCTAAAAAAATTATATTCCTATTAAGAGCTCTGGATCCTGGTTGGGAAATAAACAAAAGTTGATAACTCATTCCTCTGTTCTTGAGTCAAGAATGTTCTTATCTGATCTGATTCTGATAAGTCATCTTAGCACTAATAACTTGCTGGTGCTTTAATTCATGCTTTATAGCTCTTTTCTAAACAGGATGGAGTGGCCCCTATTGGTTTTGGATCATGAGAACCAGAAATCTTAGGATCAAAAGTGTTTTTCAGAGAGGTCAGAGCAAAGTCATCATTTAGCAAATGGTCTATCCCAAACCAAGTTATAAACAGAAAAATTAAACCTCAAGACAGAAATTGTCCTAAAGATGATGTTGTTAAAGTGCTGCACCCAATATGGCAGGAAATTTGGAAAACTCAGCAGTGACCACAGGACTGGAAAAGGTCAGTTTTCATTCCAATCCCAAAGAAAGGCAATGCCGAAGAATGTTCAAACTACCACACAATTGTACTCATCTCACATGCTAGCGAAGTAATGCTCAAAATTTTCCAAGCAAGGCTTCAACAGTATGTGAAACATGAAATTTCAGATGTTCAAGCTAGTTTTAGAAAAGGCAGAGGAACCAGAGACCAAATTGCCAACAGCCGTTGGATCATAGAAAAAGAGAGTTCGAGAAAAACCTCTCCTTCTGCTTTATAGACTATGCCAAAGCTTTTGACTGTGTAGATTACAACAATTCTTAAAGAAATTCTTAAAGAAATGGGAATACCAGACCACCTGACCTGTCTCCTGAGAAATCTGTAAGCAGGTGAAGAAGCAACAGTTAGAAACAGACATGGAACAGACAAGTTCCAAATTGGGAAAGGAGTACGTCAAGGCTGTATATTGTCACCCTGCTTATTTAAATTATATGCAGAGTACATCATTCGAAATGCCAGGCTGGCTGAAGCACAAGATGTAACCAAGATTGCTGGAGAAATATCAAAAACTTCAACTATGCTCATACCACCCTTATGGCAGAAAGCAAAGAAGAACTAAAGAGCCTCTTGATGAAAGTGAAAGAGGAGAGTGAAAAAACTGGCTTAAAACTCAATATTCAAAAAACTAAGATCATGGCAACTGGTCCCAACACTTCATGGCAAATAGATGGGGAAAAAATGGAAACAGTGACAGACTATATTTTTGGGCTTCAAAATCACTGCAGGTGGTGACTGCAGCCATGAAATTAAAAGACACTTGCTCCTTGGAAGAAAAGCTATGATCAACTTAGACAGCATATTAAAAAACAGAGACATTACTCTGTCAACAAAGGTTCATCTAGTCACAGCTCTGGTTTTTCAAATAGTCATGTATGGATGTGATTGCTGGATTATAAAGAAAACAGTGCAGAAGAATTGAGGCTTTTGAACTGTGGCGTTGGAGAAGACTCTTGAGAATCCCTTAGACAGCAAGGAGATCTAACCAGCCCGTCCTAAAGGAAATCAGTCCTGAATATTCATTGGAAGGACTGATGCTGAAGCTGAAACTCCAGTACTTTTGCCACCTGTTGCGAAGAACTGACTCATTGGAAAAGACCCTGGCTCTAGGAAAGATTGAAGGTGGGAGGCGAAGGGGACGACAGAGGATGAGATAGTTGGATGGCATCACTGACTCAATGGACATGAGTTTGAGCAAGCTCTGGGAGTTGGTGATGGACAGGGAAGCCTGGAGTGCTGCAGTCCATGGGGTCGCAAAGAGTCAGACATGACTGAGAGACTGAACTAAGCTGAAGACAGAAATTAAATTGAAATGTATCACCATATAGAGAAAATATACTATTAGTCAGGTACAAAATGTACTACTTTTAGAATGTTGTAATTATTGCATGTGAGGAATATATTTTTCCAGTGAAGATATCAAAAATTATGTTCAATAACATCCAAACGGAGTCTGTTGCATTTATATAGTTTTTTTCTTCTCAAACTCCATCATCCTATTTCTCAGGACTAGTTTTTTAGAGATGAAATCAAGCTAAAATGAACATCCAGGGTAGACTCAATGGTATTGAGGGAGGATTTCTGAAAAAGTCAGCATGAAGCATATAAATTAAGAGAAAAGCTGTTTCCATTTTGCCTTAGAGCACTGGTTCTCCACCTCTGAGCTAATGACATCTTGGTCTGAACAGTCCTTTGTTTTGATGGCCTGTGCTGGTTACCGATGGATGTTTAGCATTCTTCCTGCTTCTGCCCACTGGATGCTACTTCCAATTTCCCACCCCTCAGTGTGATAAACAAAAGTGTCTCCAGACATTGCCTTTGTCCTCTGATTGAGAACCTTGCCTTAGAGAAAAGGTTAATGGTGACTTTTATGGAAAAGAGCCATATATCTGGTCCGTTATTGACGACAGGCTATTGAAACTGGGACATGTGTGCTCAATCATTAAGTGAAGATCCAACCTCTTATAAAGATCCTTGCCTCTTTTCCTTGATGCACTTTTATTCCCAATTCACTTCCCCCAGATCTGACGGAGCCATTAAATATGTCTCTTGATTTTATGAAAACTAACATTTTCCTATCACATGGATTTGAAATACCAGTCTTTGTGCATGCATGTATCTTATATACTCTAAATGTCTTTTCTTATTATACCTGAATTTTTTCACCATGGATATGTCAAGTAAATACTTTGAGGAACTTTCTATGAAATAGTTATTTTTTTAATTGTACAAGGGAATATAATTATTATAAAACTTCATATTGGGCATGGAGATTAAAACAAGTAGGCCAAAGAGTGCTATGGAATCATAAAGACAGCAGATGAAATTACAAAATACTAGTACTGATAATTTTAATATTTAAAAAGCAACTACTTAATTCATACTATGACTCCAAATTGTTTTGGAGAAATCTGACTTTATGTATGTGGTCAATATGCTAGAAAAGAAAAATTTAATAGGTAGATTTTTTTTCCAGTACTAATATAAACATATTTTATGTACCTTGGAAAACGTCTTTACTTTGAAGTCAACAATATTCCACTAAAGGGATAGTTTATGAAAGTATCATTTATGATAAAATTAAAAAATGACAATTTAAGGGTAACAAACATGCAACTCATAATTAAATGTTGGTAAATTCAAACAGTTATACTATCAACAGCATTATAATTGAATTGTGAAACATTGTAAAAATATATGCTATAACATTTTTATCAATTGTAGAACTTCTAGGTTGGCTCTCACATGTATTTGAGAAAAATACAATATAGAATGCTCATGCCTTCCCTAGAAACTCAGACCAATGTGTCATAAACTAATTTTCCAATACACTGCAGAACAATCTAACAAAATTGGACCCTGCAGACAACTCTAAAGAGTCAAACCATTTTTCAAGAAGACAGATCTCTCTCTTACTGACTGAAAATGAAATCTGGACCTTACCTAAGCTTTGAAGGTGCCCTTAGCAGCTGAGGATTAGGTGCAGGTTTCCTCACAGTGAGAGCTGTCCTCAGAGGGCAGCGCACCTGTGGTTCACGTCGGTATGCTGTTTGATTTTCTGCCTCAGTGGTGCATGCAGGTTCAGTTTCTACAAAGGCAATGTTTACAGTGAACAATGATATGAAACCCCCATTTATTCAAGACGTCTTCAGATCATGGAAATAAATATTTCTGTATTATTTTACTTCAAAATAGTTTTTTTTTTCTTGATATACATTGGTTGTGCTTCTCAACAGATTACTTTATATACCACTTACAGTGAAATTGAAGCTGTTAGGTTCAATCTTTTGCCATACAAATAATTCATCATCACTACTTTTTTCTCTCTCGGAAGATGTAATCTACCTGTCACATCACTTCATCCTTTCAAACATGAGTTCCACGCTTGCTGGCCTCACTCACAAAGAATGAACACTGATGTGAACTGTGGAACTGGTTAATGATAATGACAAGACTTCGCTGGTGATCCAGTGGTTAAGAATCCACCTTGCAATGCAAGGGACACCGGTTTGATCCCTGGTCCCAGAAGATCCCACATACCGTGGAACAACTAAGTTCATGCACCACAACTACTGAAGTCTGTGTACCTAGATCCTATGCTCTGCACAAGAGAAGCCAATGCAATGAGAAAACCATGCACTGGAATGAAGAGTAGCCCCCACTCACTTCAACTAGAATAAGCTCTGTGCAGAACAAAGATCCACCATGATCAAAAAATGTTAAATAAATAAACCTTAAAAAAAATAAAATGACAATACCGGCTCATCAATGGTAACACAACATCTGAATAACTAATGAACACTCATCAACCTCCTTGACCTAATTTACATTTTAAGAAAAGTCCACACAACACACTATTTTTAAGTGCACATATATTAATAGCAGTCACTGAGTTTTGCTATATTCTAAGTATAAAATGAATCATAGTGAACTTAAGAGGTATGAAATTAGTACAAAATGTGTTCGCTAACCACAAGATATTAAACTGAAATCCATAACAGGTATCTAGAAGTTCCCAAATGTTTGGAAATTAAAGAACAAACTTGTAAACAATCCATGCAGGAAAAAAGACCCCCAAAACTTGGAAAACACTTTGAACTTCATGACAATAAAAATGGACTAGATCACAACTTAGAGGAAGCAACTAAAGTGGAACTTAGAGGGAAATTTATAATTTTAAATGCTTATATTAGAGAAAGGACAGCCTAAAATCAATGATTTTACCCTACTCACCCTAGGAATCTTTTTTTTTTTTTTAATTTAAGACCTCAAAATAAGCAGAGGACACATGTACCAAAAAACTAAAACAAGTAGAGAAGTATCAAAGAAATGAGCAGTTAGTTTTTTGAAGTGAAGGCACTCAGTCATGTCCATCTCTTTGTGACCCTGTGGACTGTATCCTACCAGGCTCCTCTGACCATGGGATTCTCCAGGCAAGAATACTGAAGTGGGTTGCCATTTCCTTCTCCAGGGGATCTTCCCAACCCAGGGATCGAACCCAGGTCTCCTGCATTGGAGGCAGATGCTTTAACCTCTGAACCACCAGGGAAGCCCTTAGGTTTTTGAAAAAATTAGTAAATGTTCCCTACCTGATTTCAACTTAAGAAAGAGTTTTAGATAATCAGGAAATGTAATGAACATAGTTCTTTGCCTACCCTGGAGATGTGTAACATTTAGGAGTCAGGAATCCCTTTGTTCCAATTATCAATATAATCAATATACTGCCTCTTGGCTTTAAATTCAGTCTTCATTACCTGCTTTGCAAGAATGGAGCTGGACACTTGCTTATTTCTCCTTTGCCAGGTAGAACAGAAGTCAGTTTAACCAGAATGGGTACTAGAAGGATCACTGGCCCTAGGTCAGGGATGCTTGTTTAGGCAAATTCCTCCAGCCCATGCAACTTTCCCAGGAGTTCAGCCCTATAGCACACCTTGTTTCTGGTTTCCTGGCATGCACCTGAGTGCCTTCCCAAAGGACAGTCACAGTCTCAGAAACTTCTATGAACTTCTGCTCATCACCTTCTTGGAGAGTTCTGCAGCAGAATGCTATCACTCATGAATGGCTTCCCTAGAACACCCTCCTCTCTATGATCCCCTTCTACAACTTCATGGTTTCTGTGAGTTTCATGATCCAGAGTCCATTCCAACAAGGTCCAGATTTCAACCCTGGGCTAGAGTTGAGATCAAGAAGGACTCACTTCTTCCTTGGAGCTCTATCTCAGCCCTAGGATTGGTGGATAGTTTCAACTTTATTTCTTTAGATTTTATTTACTTTTTACTAGCAAATTCTTTACTGTTCCAATCTTTATTTTTAATAAGTTTTTGTATTAACTTTTCCTGTATGAGTCATTGATTGGTCTTGTCTCCTGATCAACCCTTGACTGACACACACTTTGCAGCCTATTGTAGCCTAAATACCCCATTTCATAGTGATGTTTTAAAATGCATTAAATAAAGTACATGGAAAATTTAAAAAAATATTTTAATGTGAAATATTTTCAAATACATTGTGGTATAGCATATACGAGCTTCTTGATACTATATTAAAAAGACATACTGCAATTTCAAATAGGTGTATAAATAATGTTTCAAGAAATCTTCATCAACTCTAATGTGAAAAGAACAAAGCTTTAATTTTTGTTGTGATGACTTGGAAAAAACACCCCTCCTGTGTTTCTTCTTTACTCTCAGACTACTACCAAATTCAGAACACTTCTGACATCAGATGTGTGGGGTTCTCTGTACATCTGAAACCAACTAAAGGTCCTATAATTCAATGCACTTCTGACACTAACTGGAATTAGTAAAGACACCACATGTTAAGAGCTCACTCCTATAAGATTGTCCCCAACTTCAGATGCCAATTGCAAAGATTAAATCCACAGGTTGTCCAGAATTTCTGCCCCACTTGGTTACAAATTGTAGCTTTCTATGACCTTCTGCCTTGGATTCACATGCAAAACAGCTCCCATAGCTCAAGGAAACACTTATATTTACCAGTTGATTTTATAATAGAAGATATTGATAAAGAATACAGATAAGCAGACAGATAAAGAGATGCATAGAAACATTTATCCCCATGGAGTTGGGGTGCATCACTTTCCAAGTGTGATTATGTTCATCAACTTGAAAACTATCTGAATCCACAAGGTATTTGGATTTTTATGGAGGCCAATGTCAGGACTTTGGCATAGAGACCAATATACTTGGTTAGCCACAAAGTTCCTTTGCATTTCAAGTAAAAATTAAAGATTTTTTTTTCATTTTCACAAAGAAACTTTATTGAACAATGGATTAACTATTTTATTACACTTTATTGTTCAATCACTCAGTTGTGTCTGCCTCATTGTGACTCCATGGACTGCAGCATGCCAGGCTTCCCTGTCCTTCATAATCAGCTGGAGCTTGCTCAAACTCATGTCCATTGAGTCAGTGATGCCATCCAATCATCTCATCCTCTGTCGTCCCCTTCTACTCCTGCCTTCCATCTTTCCCAGAATCAGGGTTCTTTCTAATGCATTGGCTCTTCACATCAGGTGGCCAAAGCATTGGAGCTTCAGCTTTAGCATCAGTCCTTCCAATGAATATTCAGGACTGATTTCCTTTAAGATTGAGTGGTTTGATCCCCCTGCTGTCCAAGGGAGTCTCAAGAGTCTTCCCAACACCACAGTTCAAAAGCATCAATTCTTCCATGCTCAGCCTTCTTTATGGTCCATTTCTTACATCAATACATGACTACCAGAAAAGCCATAGCTTTGACTACATGAATCTTTTCAGCAAAGTAATGTCTCTACTTTTTAGTATGCTATCTAGGTTTGTCATATCTTTTCTTCCAAGGAGCAGGCCTCTTTTAGTTTCATGGCTGCTGTCACCATCTGAAGTGATTTTTAGCCCAAGAAAATAAAATTTCTCAATGTTACCATTGAATCCCCACCTATTTGCCATGAAGAGATGGGACCAGATGCCATGATCTTTGTTTTTTGAATGTTGAGTTCTAAGTCAGTTTTTTCGCTCTCCTCTTTCACCATCATCAACAGACTCTTTAGTTCCTCTTTGCTTTCTTCCATAAGAGTGGTGTCATCTACATATCTGATATTATTGATATTTCTCCCAGCAATCTTGATTCCCACTTGGACTTCATCCAGCCAGCATTTTTCATGATGTACTCTGCATATTAGCAGGGTGACGATATATATCCTTGGCATATTTCTTTCCAGTTTTGAACCAGTCGGTTGTTCCATATCTAACTATTGCTTTTTGGCTCACATACAGATTTCACAGGAGACAGGTAAGGCTGTCTGGTATTCCTATTTCAGAATTTTCCACAGTTTGTTGTGATCCACACATTCAAAAGCTTTAGTCTAGTCAATGAAGCAGAAGTAGATGTTTTTATGGAATTTTCATGCTTTTACTGTGATCCAACTGAGGTTGGCAATTTGAGCTCTGGTTCTTCCACCTTTTCTAAATCCAGTTTGAACATCTGGAAGTTCTTGGTTCAAGTACTATTGAAGCCTAGCTTGGAGAATTTTGAGCATTACTTTGCTAGGATGTGAAATGAGTGCAATTGTGCAGTAGTTTGAACATTCTTTGACATTGCCCTTTGGGATTGGAATGAAAACTAATCTTTTCCAGCCTTTGGACAGTATGAAAAGGCCAAAAAAAAAAAAAAACGTGACACTGAAAGATGAACTTTCCAGGTAGGTTGGTGCCCACTAGACTACTGGAGAATAACGGAGAAATAGCTACAGAATGAATGAAGAGGCAGAGCCGAAGAGGCTGAGCCAAAAAGGAAACAGCATCCAGTTCTAGATGTGGTCAAACTAAATTCTGATGCTGTAAAGAACAATATTTCATGGGAACCTAGAATGTTAAGTTCATGAATCAAGGTAAATTGGAAGTGGTCAAACAGGTGATGGCAAGAGGGAAAGAGTGAACATCACCATTTTAGGAGTCAGTGAACTAAAATGGGCAGGAATGGGTGAATTCAAATGACCATTATACCATGTATTGTAGACAAAAATCCCTTAGAAGAAATGGAGTAGCCCTCATAGTGAACAAAATCCAAAATACAGTACTTCAGTGCAATCTCAAAAATGATAGAATAATCTCAGTTCACTTCCAAGGCAAACCATTCAATATCACAGTAAATCAAGTCTATGCCCCAAGACAAACGCCAAAGAAGCTGAAGCTGAATGGTTCTCTGAAGACCTACAAGGTCTTCTAGAACTAATATGAAAAAGACTTGTTCTTCTTATGATAAGACTAGAATGCAAAAGTAGGAAGTCAATAGATACCTGGAGTAACAAGCAAGTTTGGCCTTGAAGTACAAAATGAAGCAGGGCAAAGGCTAACAGAGTTTTACCAAAAGAACACACAGTTCATAGCAAATTCTCTGTTCCAACAACACAAGAGATGACTCTACCTATGGACATCAACAGATGGTCAATACCAAGCAGACTGATTATATTCTTTGTAGCCAAAGATGGGGAAGCTGTATACAGTCAGCAAAAACAAGACTGGGAGCTGACTATGGCTCAGATCAAGAACTCCTTACTGCAAAATTCAGACTTAAGTTGAAGAAAGTAGGGAAGACCACTAGGTCATTCATGTATGACCTAAATCAAATCCCTCATGATTATACAGTGGAAGTGACAAATAGATTCAAAGGATTAGATCAGATAGAGTGCCTGAAGAACTATGGATGGAGATTCATACCATTGTACAGGAGGTGGTGGCCAAAACCATCCCCAAGAGAAAGAAATGCAAAAAGGCAAAATGGCTGTCTGAGGATGCCTTACAAATAGCTGAGAAAAGAAGACAATTGGAAGGCAAAGGAGAAAAGGAAATGTATTCCCATTTGAATGCAGAGTTCCAAAGAATAGCACAGAGAGATAAGAAAGCCTTCCTCAGTGATCAATGCAAAGAAATAGAGGAAAACAACAGAATGGGAAAGACTAAAGATCACTTCAAGAAATTTAGAGATACTAAGGGAATATTTCATGCAATTATGGGCACAATAAAGGACAGAAATGGTATGGACCTAACAGAAGCAGAAGATATTAAGAAGAGATGGTGAGAATACACAGAACAACTATACAAAAATGATCTTAATGACCCAGATAATTACAATGGTGTGATCACTCACCTAGAGCCAGATGTCCTGGAGTATGAAGTCAAGGGGCTTTAGGAAGCATCACTATGAACAAAGCTAATGGAAGTGATGGAATTCCAGTTGAGCTATTTCAAATCCTAAAAGATGATGCTGTGAAAGTGCTGCACTAAATATACCAGCAAATCTGGAAAACAGCAGTAGCCACAGGACTGGAAAATATCAGTTTTCATTCCAACCCCAAAGAAAGGCAATGCCAAAGAATGCTCAAATTACCGCACAATGGCACTCATCTCACATGCTAGCATATTAATGCTCAAAATTCTCCAAACATGGCTTCAACAGTATGTGAACCATGAACTTCCAGATGTTTAAGCTGGATTTAGAAAAGGCAGAGGAACCAGAGGTCAAATTGCCAACATCTGTTGGATCATTGAAAAAGCAAGAGAGTTAGAGAAAAACATCTACTTCTGCTTTATTGACTATGTCAAAGCCTTTGACTGTGTGTACCACAACAAACCCTGGAAAATTCTGAAAGAGATGGGAATACCAGACCACGTGACCTGCCTCTTGAGAAACCTGTATGCGGGTTAGGAAGCCACAGTTAGAAGTGGACATGGAACAATAGATTGGCTCCAAATAGGAAAAGGAGTACATCAAGGCTGTATATTGTCACCCTGCTTATTTAACTTATATGCAGAGTACATCATGAGAAACACTGGGCTGGGTGAAGCACAAGCTGGAATCAGAATTGCCAGGAGAAATATCAATAACCTCAGATATACAGATGACACCACTCTTAGGGCAGAAAGCTAAGAAGTAAAGAGCCTCTTGACAAAAGTGAAAAAGGAGAGTGAAAAATTGGTTTAAAACTCAACATTCAGAAAACTAAGATTATGGCATCTGCTCCCATCACTTCATGGCAAATAGATGGGGAAACAGTGGAAACAGTGACAGACTTTATTTTTTTCTGCTCCAAAGTCACTGCAGATGGTGACTGAAGCCATGAAATTAAAAGACGCTTACTCCTTGAAGAAAAGTTATGACCAACCTAGACAGCATATTAAAAAGCAGAGACATTACTTTGCCAACAAAGGTCCATGTAGTCAAAGCTATGGTTTTTCCAGTAGTCATGTATGAATGTGAGATTTGGACTATAAAGAAAGCTGAGCACCAAAAAAGTTGATGTTTTTGAACTGTGGTGTTGCACAAGAGCTTTGAGAACCCCTTGGACCGAAAGGAGATCCAACCAGTCCTGAATATTCATTGGAAGGACTGATGTTGAAGCTGAAACTCCACTACTTTGGCTACGTGATGCAAAAAACTGACTTTTTTTTTTTTTTTTAAGAAAAGACCCTGATACTGGGAAAGATTGAAGGCAGGAGGAGAAGGGGATGACAGAGGATGAGATGGCTGGATGGCATCACCGACTTGATGGACATGAGTTTGAGTAAACTCTGGGAGTTTGTAATGGACAGGCCTGGAGTGCTGCAGTCCATGGGTTGCAAAGAGTCAGACATGACTGAGCAACTGAACTGATAGAGTCAAACAGCTGTTTGGCTGGCATTTATGGCTGAGGATTATTTGTAGCATTAATAGATGATAATTAAAGTAGTTGTGGTTTGTTCATTTTCATTACTCTGTATCTTTCTGTAGGAATGTTCTACAATTTATTCTTTTATAGATTATATTTTTGTTAGTTTATTTTTATTTACAATGAGTATTACTTTCTCTTGAATGGCAAAGTGATTCAATTATACATATATATATATATAATTTTGTATATTCTTTTCCTTTATGATTTATCACAATATATTGAAATAGTTCCCTCTGCTTTAGAGTAGGACCTTGGTATTTATCCTTTTAACATAATAATTTGCAAATTCTATTATAGATTCTATTTTTAGTGAGACTTTTAATTTCTCATCCATTCATAGACTCTCTTTTAACATGTTTTTTAGTGTCTATATGAGTATATTACTATGCAGTAATATGTAACTAGAAATGAAGTCACTGGGTTTCATAAAATGAGTTTAAAAATTATGCTTTTTCTCCTCTAATCTATTTTCTGAACATATTTGGGTAATGTTAATATTTTATAGTAATCATTCATGAATGAAGCCATCTGGTCCTGGAATTTTTTCCATGGAAAGACTTTTAGAGATGGATTTGGTTTATGTAACACTTTTATAATACAATATGTTTCCTAATGTATAATATACATAGATAAAAGCACACATTTTCTAAGCATGTGAGGGTAAAAATCAATAAGGACATATAAGAAGTTTGAGTTTGACTCTAAATTGAATAGTATATTTCTGTTAAGACATTTGCTTGGGTAAGTCCAGGGATTTCCTGGGTATTCTCATTTTGCCTTGGAGGTGGTTACTTGGCTTTCAGGGCTGTGTTGTGTTAGAGAGTATGTGTATAGTGACTATGGCACCTACTACAGAATAGTTATTATTATTATTAATGTTCTCTGTCATAGGCACAGATGACACCTGGTGGTTATCATCTTTAGCTAAAATGAAAATAATTCCTCAGGAAATCACAGAATAGCTAATATTTTAAATAATTTTAGAGTCAATATTTTTAGCAATGATAATTCATCTTGATCTTCTGCATTACTTACTCCTTTTACCTTCCCCATAAGAAAGATAAACTGAGACTTTCATGACAACAGGCTCTTGAAGGAGCAGTTCCTTGAAGGGAGGAAGGTAGAGCTTGAACAGGAACTTTGGAATTTCTAAGAACAAGTATTTTCATATTAAAGACCTTTGCAATTTCTAAAAAACCATGACATATTTAAAACAGAGAAATGTTTGTTTTACTATTTTATGATGAAAATTAATTCCAGAAGAACCAGAACCATATGAAAGAGAAGATAGTATGTACAGAATTAGGTAGTTATAGTTGTGAGAACATAAGTACATTTACAAAACACACACACACACACACACACACACACACACACACACTTGGAGAAAGAGAGCAGAATAAATGATGTGAACACAGAAATCAAAAGCAAGTTGTCTTTTGCTGAGAGTTAATTCTTAGGTAGGTTGATAAGGAGTCTGGGGTCCTCAAGAAGAAAGGGGTCCAGGACCTTCGAGAAAAAGAAAGGCATCTGGGGTTCTTGAGGAGGACAAAAGGACAAATGTTTATTTTTTAACATTCCTTTGTCTTAGTCACATAAGACGTTTTTTCTTTAATCCCAGAGCTAATGATTATACAACAAAACAACTCATCTTGCTCAAGGATATGTTTTTCCTTAAGCTCTGTACTAATGATTATATGACAACAGTGTATCCTGCTTGAGGGTATTTCTCCTTCTCAGCAAGAACCTTGCACCCTAGAGCTGCTGCTCCACAACAAGAGAAGCCACTGCAATGAGAAGCCCACACACCACAACTAGAGAGTAGCCCCCGCTCATGGCAACTAGAGAAGAGCCCGTGCAGCGGTGAAGACCCAGCATGGCCAAAATTCATTAATTAAATTATTTAAATAAACAAAAATAAAACTATTTCCTTTTAAAAAAGAGAAATAATACTTGACAAGAGTAAAGAGCTTTTTTTCCTCAGAAAACTGAATATATATATATATAAACAAGTGGGAGAAATACAACACAGTACATAAAATTATACATTTAGTTTCTTTCTGAGATTGAGAGAGAGATTTCTTCTCTTCTGCTGAAAAAGAATCAAACTAAATTGAAGAGAATTCAACTCCCACTAGTTTAGATTTCAGTCTCTTATCCATTTCAGTGGACCAGTTACAACTTACGATTTCTGAATTCTTCATTTAAAAGAAAATGAAGCATCCTTACTCATCTAATGAAAATCCAAGAAGACATATGTAGCATCGCAAGTTTTAATGAGAAATCATGGTAATCATAAATGGTAACCATCTTGGCTTATTCTTAAAATAGATGCATACATTTGAATGCCCTTTAAAAATATATTGTGCTTTTACTCTAATAGTTTCCCCTCTGTGCTGAGTCCTACCAGTGACGACCAGATCCACACAAGCTCTTATTCACTTCAAGCCAAGGCATCTGGGCATGTCTGAGCTTGGTCCCTGTTTCAGCCACAGCTGTTTCATGGCCTCAGGACCACTGTGGTCATGCAGGGACCCTCTCTTCACTCAGCAGACACAAATAGTCAGGGGAGCTCTCCTTATGGTACATCTCTGGCTGATGGATGACAGGGGACATGGGTAAATGTTTCCTCCTTCTTTCCTTCAGGAAGAAAATTCAGATACGTTTCACAAAGGTCCTTAGAAGGAAGATAGTACAGTCATCTTGAAGGAGAACAACTTGATTGTGCATTTTATCTTGTTTTATTTTGTTTTTTTGTCTGGTTTTGTTTTTCTTTATGTAATGGCAAAGTTTATTTCATTTTTAATAACAGAGGACAAACTGTTTAAAATTTGCAGTTTAAAACATGCACATTCACAAAAGGCCAATGACACATAATGCTGCATAGAACTGAATATTACTCGACTTTAATAACTCCAAAACACAGTATATTGGACATCAAGATACACATCTGAGAAAACTACTATAATCACAGACTCAATATTCTTCATTCAGGCAACTTCTGCATTTTTATGTGACTTTTTCTCCTTCACAGGTTACTTTCAGTCCCTCAAAACTATTTGCTGGGAGCACATTCCTAAATGAACTCCTATCACAGCTTTGATTAAGCTCTACTTTTAGAAAAGGTAGAACTCAACAGCTTGCCTTTGGTGGGGATCTTATAAGACTACTTGCAGGCTGCCTGGTCAAACTTTCTTCACCAGTTCCTTGAATCACTTCAGTAAAGGTTCTAGAGTTTGTCTACTTTTCAGGTCTAGTTTACAGCCCATCAAGGTTTCTGCTTAGATTTGTTACTTTATTCTTTATCTTCAGTTCAGTTCAGTTCAGTTGCTCAGTCGTGTCCGACTCTTTGAGACCTCATGAATCACAGCACACCAGGCCTCCCTGTCCATCACCAACTCCCAGAGTTTACTCAAACTCATGCCCATCGAGTTGGTGATGCCATCCAGCCATCTCATCCTCTGTCATCCCCTTCTCCTCCTGCCCCCAATCCCTCCCAGCATCAGGGTCTTTTCCAATGAGTCAACTCTTCGCGTGAGGTGGCCAAAGTATTGGAGTTTCAGCTTCAGCATCAGTCCTTCCAATGAACACCCAGGACTGATCTCCTTTAGGATGGACTGGTTGGATCTCCTTGCAGTCCAAGGGACTCTCAAGAGTCTTCTCCAACACCACAGTTCAAAAGCATCAATTCTTCGGCGTTCAACTTTCCTCACAGTCCAACTCTCACATCCATACATGACCACTGGAAAAACCATAGCTTTGACTAGACGGACCTTTGTTGGCAAAGTAATGTCTCTGCTTTTTAATATGCTGTCTAGTTTGGTCATAACTTTCCTTCAAGGAGTAAGGGTCTTTTAATTTCATGGCTGCAATCACCATCTGCAGTGATTTTGGAGCCAAAAAAAAAAAAGTCTGACACTGTTTCCACTGTTTCCCCATCTATTTCCCATGAGGTGATGGGACCAGATGCCATGATCTTAGTTTTCTGAATGTTGAGCTTTATCTTAGTCCCTTAATAATAATAATAACAGTAACCCAAGTCCCTTTCTCTGCCATTTAAGATTCTCCATTAAAGACCCTGACCCCCTTTCCGGATATTGGGTCTTCAGCTAACCGTGTGGATGAGCCGTCAGACCAGCTGGCTTCCCACACACCATGCAAGAGCCCCACCGTCTCCCACTACCTCCCACGCTGACGCAGACTGCATGATGAGAACCAGGCCAGCTCTGCTTGCTTAATGATATCCCTGCTGGAGGCAAACCATCGCCTATTTTGTTCAAGAGAAAAGCAAGAACAAGACTGAAATATATTCTTCACTTTCCTTTCTTTGAAGTCTATTTTATTTTCTCTTACCCCGTCTTGTATCCACAGTTTTGAAAGCGTTATCAAGTTCACTGTGATCAGGGCATGACGGGTGAATTAACTGAGAGATGAGGTGTTGAGGAAAGGAATACAGCTTTATTTGAAAACCCTGCTGGCCAAAAAGATGGCAGACTAATGTCTCAAAATAATCTTTTTATGGGGTCTGGATACCAAGTTCTTTTATAGAACAGTTATGGGGGAGTGAGGAGGCAAAGTAGAAAACTCATTAAACTTGCAAATGTCTCCTGGAATGGCAAACCTTGGGGAGGGGATGTGCTAATTTCTTCCTTCCTGTAGACATCCACAGGTGGAGAGGGTCCTAAACAAAGGCATTTTAGCATAACAGTTAGACAGAGAGGCAGGATTCTCAGTCAGGCCATTATGCATGATTATAATAACAAAAACAGTAAAAAGCAAGTCAAAGAAACAGTTCCAATATGGAATCAAAATTGGCTGTTCCCTGCAACAATATCACATTTAAAATGTGGTTAAAATAGCTGTGTTTAGTTTGAATGTCTAACCTTCTGTGTCCCTTCTTAAGACCCAGTCAAATCTGTTCTTTAAAACCCAAAGCCTCAAGATTTTGC
The DNA here is from genome assembly GCF_910594005.1 of Cervus elaphus. Taxonomy (NCBI): domain Eukaryota; kingdom Metazoa; phylum Chordata; class Mammalia; order Artiodactyla; family Cervidae; genus Cervus; species Cervus elaphus. The sequence goes on along the minus strand of NC_057831.1, from coordinate 3,336,433 downwards.
CAGACAAAATTAAATATATAACACATATGTAATAATTGCAACTTGTAAAACTCTTTTGCATATGTAATTTTATTTGACTCCCTCAACATCAAAAGTGGAAGAAGATAGTACAGGCAATAACATTTCTATTTTACAAATAAAGACACTGAAATTCAGAGAATAGAATTGCTTATGGCCGCAGTCATCAGGGTGGTAGTAAATATTGAAGCCAGGCTGTGAACTCACATCTTCTGACTTCCTGGTCAAATGCTATTTCCACATTCAAAACAGATGACTCTTCAGCTGGTGCCATCTGATACTATAATGGAGAACACAATCCAAACTCACTTCTTCCTCCAAGAAAACATAACAAGAGAAAAATTCATCAGTCACCTTCCTCCTGAAGGGAAGGGACATGAGACAGAAATATGCTGTTTTGTGAACAATGCTGTCATCTTTGTTGATGGTTAAAGGCAGCATTTTAAAATAATCAGAAGTCAGTATCCTCTTTCCAAAAGGTTTGTTTATTCGTGAGTTTCCATGCTATCCTGGAGGTACAACAGATGCCTGGAGTGTCTGTAATGAACTTCACATACATCAGTGTGCTTTGTAATTAGAATCGTCTGCAGGTTCTCACAGAAGATTTTTGTTCCCTCTTTTTTCTTGATACATTTCACTTTCATGATGAAACCTTTAATAGTGGCACCCCTACCTGGAGCAGGGTTACCAGCACTCAGTATTTGACAAGACAGGACAATCAACTATAATGTGCAGTAAGAAAGGAAAATTAATGCCATTTTCAGAAACATGGGAAGACTTGGAGATTATCATACTAAGTGATGTAAACCAGACAGAGAAAGACAAATGCCATATGATATCATTCATATGTGGAATCTAAAAAAGTGATGCAAATAAACTTATTTACAAAATAGAAACAGACTCACAGACACAGAAAACAAATTTATGGTTACCAAAGAGGAGGGATAAATTAGGAATTTGGGATTAATATATACACACTACTATATGTAAAAGAGATAATCAACAAAGACCTACTGAATATCATAGGGAACTATACTCAATATCTTGTAAAAACCAGTAATGGAAAAGTATATATATATGAAGTTATATGTATTCATATTCATATATTTTATATATATGAATATATATAACTAGACCATTTTGCTATATACCTGAAAATAACAGACCATTATAAATCCACTACATTTCAATAAAAAACAAAAATATCATCTATATAACAGCTACGCAGAGCCCCACTCCCCCTGCCTGGGAGATTGGGAATGGACTTCAGAGACTACCAAACATTCTCACTGGCCTGGAATGCACACACGCACAGATGAATTAGTTTCCATGACATCGCTGAATAATGTGCCTTCAAAGATGAGTGAAATCAAAGTGATTTTTTTTTTAAATCAAGAATTTAGCTTCAGATACACCTAGAAGAATATTGCAAATGGAATTCCTAAAGTAACCATGAAGAAATCCAAGACACATTCTTTTAGTTTCTAAAAATCTGAATGTAATTTTAACAATTTTTGGTTTCTGGTAAGTTTGATTTCATAGGTTGCAAACTTAAAGTCATCTTTATTTATACACTTATACATTTATACACTTTAGTTCTCCATATCTCAACAGTTTCAGGTCTACTGACTTATTCTTCAAAATGCCTCAAACCTTTGTTATTCTTACCACTTTCATACATAGCATTCTAATTTATCCCTGATAGCTGGCTAGAATAATGTCATGAAGAATATAAACATTTGAGAAAGAAAGCCTGAACTAGTCTCGGAGGCTCTATTTAAAAAAAAAAAAAATAGTAAGAAAAACTGCTAATGGAAAGAATAAAATGTTATAGTAAATATAGTTTTAGAAGATTCATTTTTATGGCATTAACTATATTTGAGAAACACAAGAAAGTGAAATTTTAGAAGTCATTGGTTTTCAAGACAAGCCATACTCACCAATTTTATTACTCTTCTCTGGTAGATAGCTTTCACCAGTACTGATCTTCTGTAGTTCTTTGAGTCATCTGTTTCCAAATGATGGAGCAAAGGCTGGAACCATTGGATGCTGTGGTCATCACACATTGCTGCACCATTTTTGCTGCATAATTTCTGAGATCTTATGTCAATATATCAGGTATTCTTATGTTCTAGGATGTTGCTCTGTACATCTGGCAGGTGACAAAGAGAAGATGAGCCTATTGCTGGACTATATATCAACAGAACTGGCTACAAAATTTGTGGGACCCAGTGCAAATTGAAAATGCACTCTCCTTTGCTCAAAAAGTGTAAGGATTTCACAGCAATGATACCAGAGCAGTAAGCCAAGCACACAGTTTTTTGTACAGGTCACAAGCCCTTGAGGAGGCCGGCCTTTGTATCAGATCTGATAAGAATGAATTGGCCTCTCCAGATGCAGAAGGTGTCAACTCAAAAAAAAAAAGATGCACAATTTAAAATTTAAATTTAAAAGCTGAGAATTATGTTTTATTCGGAGGACAAAACTGAGGACTTAGTCTGGAATGTGGCTTCTCAGACAGCTCTGAGAGACTGCTCTGAAGAGGGAAAGGAGGACCCAGGATATACAAGCATTTTTGCAGCAAAGGCCAAGCAGTCAGAACTTCAAAAGATTACTGTTGATTAAAGAAAACCAGATATCCCAAGCTAAGGAATTTAGCACTTTTCTACGTATGTGAAGATGCAAAGTCTGGGCTCTCTGATGTCATCCCTTTGATAGGCACCTGGGCTGTCTAGTGCCAGCATCCTGTCCTTTTCCGTCTGGACACCTCTCAGGGAGCATAGCTGGGAACCGCTGCAGTGGCTGAGGGCTTGGTGGTAGGCAACTGACTAGTCTCTACCCTGAGGCCCCTTGAGGTTCACCATGAGGGCAGCTGTAGTGGGTTTGAAGGTTGCAACATCCTTTGTTTACTGATATGGCAGGCAGTGATTTCATTTTTTGCTGACAAAGTGTCTAATATAATAAACTCACTTTCAAAGGTGAACTGGAGTCCTTGAGATGGCACCACTTTGAAGGTTCTGAGTTGGTCTTTGATATTGGCAGGGCAGGACATCAGCAGAAGCAAGAGCTGCATCGACCTTGG